>NW_009227366.1:0-1522 GCF_000690835.1 Fulmarus glacialis | reverse complement strand
TGGTAGCCGGGTGAAGCGTGAGGCTGGAGCCGCATGAAGCGTATGCGCATGCACAGGAATGTAGCAACATGCGAGTACGTGCCGTTGCCATGGAAACTGCAGCCCTTGAGTGAGGATAAAAGGGGTTGCCAAGACAAGCCCTGGCGTGATCGCCCACTGCCGAAACCGAAACACCGAGAGATTTGGACCCCGGTGCGATCACCCACCGCCGAAACACCGAGAGACTGGACTCCTGGGACATCGCGGATCCATGGTGGTGACTATTCTTGCAACTCTATCCCGAATGTTTGCTTGATTTCTGTCTTTTATTCTAGTCTATCCTATCGCTATTAAGTTTTACTTTTGATAATAAAAGTTGTTTAGGACATTTAAATTGGCGGCATTTGACCCTGTTTGCTTCTTAATCTCGCTCTTGGGATCATATCGAAACCTCCCCCGACATTGGATCGGGACACATGCCCCATGCCACTTCCCAGAACACTATCCTGGGCCTTGAAAACCAAGTACACGGCACCCCAGAAAGAATTGAGTCAGACAACGGGACTCATTTCCGAAACACCCTCATAGACACCTGGGCCAAAGAGCATGGCATTGAGTGGGTCTATCACATCCCCTATCATGCACCAGCCTCTGGGAAAACTGAACGATACAACGGACTGCTAAAGACAACACTGAGAGCAATGGGTGGTGGGACATTCAAGCATTGGCACACACATTTAGCAAAAGCCACCTGGTTAGTCAACACCAGGGGATCTTTCAATCGAGCTGGCCCTGCCCAATCAAAACTTTTATGTACTGCAGAAGGGGATAAACTCCCTGTAGTGCACATAAAAAATATGCTGGGGAAGACAGTCTGGGTTATTCCTGCTTCGGGCAAAGGCAAACCCATCCGTGGATTGCTCTTGCTCAAGGACCTGGGTGCACTTGGTGGGTGATGCGAAAGGATGGGGAAGTCTAATGCGTACCTCAAGGGGATTTGATTTTGGGTGAAAATAGCCAATGAGCTGAATTGCATGATGTTAATTGCTACATAATGTCATTACTTCTATGGTTGCCGCATGCCACATCAACGTTATTACAGTAAGAATCACCCAGATTAATGAAGAATGAATTCTGATGAAACCGAGCAAAGTGCAGTGATCATAGAACTGAACAAGCGCAGCAGTGATGGAACCAGAACTGGCTTCAAGATGCAACAAGCCAACACCACACATCATCTCTCCTGCCCTGAAAGACTGTTATGACAGATGGAGCCCAAAGTCATGGACTAAATGAATTCAACAGATATTTTAGAGGGATGGCCCATAGACTAAGAGAATGATATCTGTGTATATATATCAAAAGACAAGAAAGGTGGTGGTCATTAATTGGGATGTATTGAAAAGTGTGGGACCTGGGCATGACGTAGATGGTATAGAATAAGGGGTGGATACTGTCCTGGTTTTGGCTGGGATAGAGTTAATTTTCTTTCTAGTAGCTAGTATAGCGCTTTTTTTTGGACTTAGTATGAGAATAATGTTGA
>NW_009227365.1:383-1299 GCF_000690835.1 Fulmarus glacialis | reverse complement strand
TCAGATCTTGGGTCTGAAAAGGGTAATGCTAGGTTGAGGTTAGGTGTGAACACAGACATAGAGCCCCGATATTGGTGGGGCTTCGAAGAGATGGTGATGGCCAGCGTCAAATTGAGTCATGGCGACCTCTGTCCTTGAGCCCGATGTGGTGAGTGCCCGCTTCGGAGCTTGGCTCTGATGAGACTAAGGGCTAGGTGAGGTTAGGTGGGAAAGCAGACACAGAGCCCCGCTGTTGGTGTGGCTGTGAAGGGACAGATAGGGCCAGCATCAACCTTGATTACTGACCACTTCTGTGCCTGAGCCCCATGTGGTGGGTGCTATCTTCGGAGCTTGGCTCTGATGAGGCTAAGGGCTAGGTGAGGTTAGGTGGGAAAGCAGACACAGAGCCTCGCTGTTGGTGTGGCTGTGAAGGGACAGGTAGGGGCAGGAGCAACCTTGATTACTGACCCCTTCTGTGCCTGAGCTCCATGTGGTGAGTGGCCGCTTCGGAGCTTGGCTCTGATGAGGCTAAGGGCTAGGTGAGGTTAGGTGGGAAAGCAGACACAGAGCCTCGCTGTTGGTGTGGCTGTGAAGGGACAGGTAGGGGCAGGAGCAACCTTGATTACTGACCCCTTCTGTGCCTGAGCTCCATGTGGTGAGTGGCCGCTTCGGAGCTTGGCTCTGATGAGGCTAAGGGCTAGGTGAGGTTAGGTGGGAAAGCAGACACAGAGCCTCGCTGTTGGTGTGGCTGTGAAGGGACAGGTAGGGGCAGGAGCAACCTTGATTACTGACCCCTTCTGTGCCTGAGCTCCATGTGGTGAGTGGCCGCTTCGGAGCTTGGCTCTGATGAGGGTAAGGGATAGGTGAAGATTAGGTGGGAAAAGAGACACAGAGCCCCGGTGTTGGTGTGGCTGAGAAGGGGCTGCCCAGGGATGGG
>NW_009227365.1:0-206 GCF_000690835.1 Fulmarus glacialis | reverse complement strand
CCTGGACCCCTGGCCACTTGTGTGCCTGAGCCTCATGAGGTGTGGGCGGGGTCGCTTCAGAGCTTGACTCTGAGGAGGGTAAGGGCTAGGTGAAGTTTAGTTGCGAGCACAGACACACAGTCTCGATATTGGTGGGGCTTTGAAGAGACGGTGATGGCCAGTGTCAACCTTGAGTCCTGGCGACCTCTGTGCTTGAGCCCGATGTG
>NW_009227364.1:19266-30889 GCF_000690835.1 Fulmarus glacialis | reverse complement strand
TGGGGAGCGGCTCCGGGGACCCCTCTTGGCACCCAGGGGCCGTGCGGCGGTGGGAAGCCGGGGGTGTCTAGTGAGGCGGAGGAACGGTCCCCGTGGTCTGAGGGGGGCTCCCGGCTTTGTTTATGCCTGTGAAGTGCGATAAAATAACAGCCCTCGTAGCAGTTCAGATGATTTCTGCTAATTCTAGACCCCAGGCTCGCAGTTTTTGAACACTACGTGAATGTTAAATGAGTATTTGTGCAGACACATCTCCTTTTTTTTTTTTTTTACAGTCTGAAATAGCTCTCTCAGGTAACTGGAGTTGACTCTAAATGTGATGCCTGTGGGTTGACTGCTGTAAGCCTTATTCACCCAAGTAAGATCTATATGCATGAGTAAGATTTTTTTTTTTTTTTTTTTTCAGAATGATTTTGCATGTTTCCACCCTGAAGTGTATAATCTCTGATGGCTTTTGCAGAATTTGGGCTTGTCTGTTTCAATTTTTTTGTGTGTGCGTGCAGTCACTGTTAATTTTGGCAGCTTGTAAGTGATCGTTGGTAAAGGTCCGGTGTCTTCGTTTTCTTCAAGAATATATTAAGCTGGATGTATGCCAGTGTTTTAATATTGTAGAAGCAACAAGAGAGACAGCCTTAGAAAAAGGATTGAGGAAATGATTTAGCTTTTCAAATGTTCATCATTTCCAGCCAGCGTACTTTTAAGCATTTCATTTTAAATTACAGGAAACAATCAGGTTTTGCGTTTACCAGCATGTTGATTAATAATGGAAAGATAGGTCTAAAACTAAATTTTGATGCTTCATGTAAAATAAGTGCTTTTTATTTCTTCTGTCTCGCACGCCTGTTCGCTTTTAGGAGAGAGAGGAATGCTAGGTGATGATTAGGCAGCTTTCTTACAATTTGAATAAAGGAAATAGTTCAATATAGGCCGGCTATAGAATAATGGACACACTTGGCATCTAGTGCATAGTTGGATGTAGAGCTGTGGTGCTGCCTAGCAAAACTCTTCTTTGTTCATAACTTCTCCCGTAGCCAAAGAATAGCATATCTAAAACTTAGTTCTGGGAGTCAGATGAATACCGCATGTAACTCTAGTTTCTCTATGGTATTCTATTAATACGTGACTTACTATGAAACGTGTTGATAGGGATTTCGTATTTATAATATACACCATTGATTGAATAACTTAATGCTTCATCTTTCTTTTTTTCGTTAATAATCTGCTTAGGGGAAGACTCTGGAAGGAATATGGCATTAAGACGCGTTCCCAGTGGATATGCAGTAGAAAAGGCACTGCAAAGGAGACAGTGTAAGAGGAATTTCCAAAAGTACTCATCACCCAAGACAGAGCCAGATTTTGAACGCTCCTAGGCTTGTGTTTAGGCTCCAGAGTAAATTTCTAGATTTTCAGATCATTCTTGTTAGTTCTCAAACTTTTGTATCCAAAGTTCTTTGGGGGACCTTGAGGGAAATGTATCTGTGTAAGCCAAGTTCTGAGTCTTTCAACACTTAAGAAAATCAAGCCCTGAGCACTTCAAAGAATCTGATCCTTGGGTTACAGTCATACCTCCCCAATTTCCATTCTGGAGGCGTTTCCTTTTAATTTTTATGGCAGATAGAGTTATAGTTGTAAAATGTAGCCACAATAAAGCAAGCCAGTAAAATGACTTTTTTTTTTTTTTTAAAGTAGAAGCCAGCGGGATTAATGAACAGCTCCATAAATACACATGTTAAAATGCAAGATTGGTAATAGAACTGTAAGTGGCACTTAATCTTTGAACAAAAATAATAGGTAATGGCTAAAAATAGTATTTCCCGTCTCAACAATAGAGTTAAATATTGTAATGCATATTAACTGCAACAAGGTAGATTGGTCCAGAGCTGGAGGCTCTGACCATTTGTACTGGCTGACCTTCTGGCCTACTTTTTTGTTTTCCTCTAAAGTATCACTCTTACATGTGTGTTTGATAATAAACCACAAATGCAAACCAAAAAGCTGTTCTTTAAAGGGAAAATTGAAGCTTTTCTTGCTGCACAATAGTGGCACTATAATTTCTGGAACGTATTCTGGTCTCATGTAGCTCAGCGCAAACTGCTGCGCTACATTCAGGTTGTGCCTAGGTTTGCACAAGTGGTTGGTCCCACGCACGGGCAAGAGCATCCTTGCGCCAGAAGGAAAGCTCTTAGGTCTGGTTGTGATCATTTAGCAGTGTTTGAAGTGTTTCAACATCACTGCTAGAAAAATGCCTTCATATTAAGGTCAACGGAAAATTTGTCTCTCTGATAGCCCCAGCCGCAGCCTCTCAAGGAACCGTTGAATTATGAGAGCTGGTAATTATCTGCCTACATCTGTGGCCCGGGACTCATTGACACTGAGCACAAAGAGGAGAAGAAAATGACAAATGCTTGTCCAGAAGCACGTCCTCACGGTGGTGTTTGCTTTCCCCCTGGTTTCTTAGGATAAGACTGGCGAGTTTGGGGTGTGGAGAACACAGTGATTAATTAGCTAGTGCACATCTAGCCCTTGGAAGATGGAAAATACTGTATGGGGATGATTTGAATTAAATACTGTTATTCCCTGCTATTAAAAAAATGGCGTGCCTGCTCTGTGCCTCAAGTTGGAGTCTTAGGCACTTTTAAAGCATTGTTTAAACTGTGGTTTAGGTCTGTTGAAGAAGAAAGGCCAGGGAAAGTCTTTCAATAGGAAAAATAATGGGTAAAGATTTTCTTGTTTAAGCCTTTTTCTTGGTAGCTGCAAAATCTGCGTATATGGCAGGGAGGAAAAGGGAGTCGAATGGAGCTGAGCAAGGAGCTGTGGTGTGAGGTAAAATTCTGATATTGTTCTCATGCCACCCCGCAAATACATTTGCATTTAAAATTTCCAGGCAAGCCAAACTGTAGGACCGGTGCAGAATGCTAAACAAAACCTGACAGCTAACTCAGAAAACGCCACATAACAATGCCAGGCATCCCCTCGCTCAGACAATTGAGTTGAAGATTGTTTCTTGTAATGATTATGGATCTGAAACAAAGACAGGTGCAGAAAAAAAAAGGGACATCAGTTTTATTCCGAGCTATTTTCACTTGAAAAATGTTTACTTTCTGGCACATTACCCTGTGGCTGCTGGAAGACTTGGAGGAACTGTAAACCCCAGATCCCTTCCTGCCCATCACCTAGGCACAATACACACCTGTGTGACGCTTAGGCTGAAATTCATTCTGCTTGGGAGGCTGATGAGTGGTTCAGGGTGCAGTTGTGATCTGAAAGATACTGGGTGTCACCAGGGGGAGGTACCCTTTATGCCGCTTGTGCGAGCAGACAAAGCAGCAGCTCTTTTGGGGAACTTGGTTATGCATCTCCTGTACAAGAATAAAACGTGTTTATGCTCAGTGGTGGTGTGATGTAGAAGCCAGGATGATGACAACTGAGGAAGGAACATGAAAGGCATCAGAAGAGCTCGGTGGGTTTTACCTTTTCATGTGTAAAACTTGGGTGCTTGCAGTTATTGGCAATGAACCGTCCGTCTGCAGACAGACTGACGGTGCGGAACAACCTGAGGAGACTGAGGGATGGAAACAGGAAAATAAAATGAATGATGGGTTAACGTGTGTATTGGGTGTGAAAGAGCACATGCAAAGTCACAGGGCTGGAACAAATCAAGGGCCTGTGGTCAGGCGTCTTTGCTGCAGTGAAGCAGTAATACAAGGCAGCTCAGTTGTCCATGATATCCCAGTTATGAATGGAAGAATAACAGGCTTTACGTGTGCAGTGTGGATGCATCTGGCTCCCTGGCTTAAATATAGGACACCTGCCCTTTGAAAGTGTGAGAGGGAGGGGGACAAAGCAAAGGGACTGATTTCTGAGGAATGATTAAAAATGGTTAATAAAGATAGATTATCTAAGAAGCAAAGATATCAACAATTTCAGGTGTAGGTAGTCAAGAGATAATCACAGCCTTTGCAAGAGGGTACAACTAGACTCAATGGGCTGCAAAAGAGAAGGTAACTTGAACATCAAGAAAAGCTTCTTCAGGGAATGAAGCTAAATAATCTTCCATGAAAAACGCTGGTAGCATTTTTGGTTGGGGTTTTGTAAAGCTCATAGAGAGCCCTGGAAAATGTTCTGCAGGGCTGGCAGCTCAGGGTCACATCTCCCCTGCCTGGGGATTAGGGTGGAGGTTTTAGAAACAAGGCTCTGAAGTTAGCAGGCCAACTCCTCTGCTGGGAGTCAACTTCTGAACTCCCCTGTGTGGTCTGCTGGAAGGAACAGAGTCATTCTCTGCTAGCTTGGATTAGATGCTAATAGGGAGGGAGATGGACTGGGTGAATTAATAGATCTTATTCCATCTTTAGTTCATAGGAGCCTGTGATCCAGGAAATAGATGAACACTTATCTTGCTGGCAGCTGAAATGCATGCCATTATTTGGTAAAACAAATGCTATAGCATCTCATGTGCCTTTCTGGTCACACGGTGAGGGAGGATGGGAGGAGGGATGTGGTGGAAGGCACCTTCCTGTGGTGAGCACAGCAGGCCAGGCTAGAAATGTTGCTTAACTCTGTTATTTTGTGATCCTTGGACCCATGTTGAATTCTCCTCTTGAGGAAAAGCTAGAAAGCAACAGGCTCGGGGTATTTTCCCGCTTTAAGTTCCAGCCATTATTGGGGGGAAAAAAAAAAAAAGGATATTCTTGGACAGTACTTAGCTCTTCCTTTGCCGAGTCCTGTAATAGATACAACAGTGCATACTTGACGAAATGTGAAGAGCAACTTCAGAGGGGTGTGCAGCTCTACTGAAGTTGTAGGTGATGCACAAACCGATTAGAACGGCCAAGGGCCGAGATCCAAAACGCACCACAGTCGGGGGAGAGACTGTTGCTTTGGATCAGCTCCAGCAGTTCTTTAGTCCAAGATCTCATGTTTGCTTATGTTTGGATTTAATCAATTTCTTTGGGATTAAGGTATTTTTTAGAATGTGGTTCCAAGAATATAAAGAGGTTGCAGTTTTGAACTTAATTAGTTTTATGGTGTTACTGTATCTTAGTGATATTGTCCTGTTCCTCTCTTCAGATACGAGGTGGGTCAGTTCATGAAAAGTCTGATTAAAGAGACCACTGAATAGTGTGATGTATGATAGTATGATAATGTACCTCTCCCGAGTGGTTTGATGTCTTAACATATAATCTTTCCTCCACTGGATTTCTTCTTGTATCCCAGAATAAACCAGACAATTTTCTGACAAAATCTATAAATTAGACACGCTCTTACTGCAGAACAGGTGGAGTTATAAGTGCTCCAAGATGGTATGTTGTTGCTAGATAGGGAGGAATGTTTTTATTCTGATTCATAGTGGCTGCTTTAAAAATTGGAGACAGTTTGGCTGTCTTCAGCATGAATGGTTTATTGGAGGGCAAGCAGGGAAAACATTGACTAACATTTACAGCACTGGCTTAAGGATGACTCTCCTTCAATTAAGCGTAACTTGAGTCCCAAAATTTCCTCATCTGGTGACTTGGTACCAGATTTTTGCTTCCTGCATTGTCCATTTGAAGTGGAAAGTCAGAAGAAAAGAAACTATGAAATTTTGTTGTCTTAATTGCAGAGGAAATCAGAAAGCTGAGAGAAGTTAAGTGGTCTTCCAGAAAGTGCATCAACCCAGCTTGGATTTGCTCATCCAGCCCTTCCATAAGCCAGTACGGCTGGTTTGCTTTTCACCACTATATTAATTTTTCTTTCTGTAAAATACTCTTTCAGGGCTCTCTGCAGGAAGAATGGAGGGCCACTTCTCTTCCTTCGATTAACTATTTATATGTCGATGTAGATAAATACCAGCAAACTGGTTGAATTGGTGATTTTCATTGATTCCACTGAGTAAATTAATTTCACATCCAATTGTCCCTGTAAGAGGAACACCCACTGCTGTCTGCATTAGTTTATAGGTGTGACTCGGGTTTATAGTATCAATTACTTTTTAAAGTACAGGCACTAATTACACACAGAGAGTCCTGATTCACTCCTGACTGCTCCACTGGTTGTTACCATGACTTTGTGGTCATGGTTTTGCTTGTTTGTTTTGCTGGGTTTTGTGGTGGTTTTTTTCTGTTTTGGGGTTTTTAAAATTTTTTTGAATTTTTGCTCTGGAGGACTAGGCAAAGGCCACTGTCAGCAGGTTATCAGAATAAAAAGCTGATTGGGTTGGCTTGGCATAACAAAACCTCTACTCCTAATTAAAGCATTGTTCCTGGTATAAATTATCCTTTAGTGTATCCTATCAGTGAGGTCTGAATCAGTCCAATTCAAAGTGCCAGGAAAAAGACATTCTTGTGGTAATTCTGGCATCCCTGAAGATAGAAAGTATTGGAAAATTTGAGAGAGAGCTTGTTCTCATAAAATATCCAAGCCAGTTTTGTATAACTGAGAAGCAGCTTGGAAAGTTCAGATAAGAAGCCAGATGTTGGCCAAAACTTGAGATTCGCTTGCATGGATCAAATTTGGCATTACAGCATGCTTCCCAAATTAATTCTGTAGTGTATAATTCCAGCATGACTTGATTTTCCATTTTATTCTGCATGACTTTTGTTCATTTATCATTATTAAACAATTCCCTGGGGATACTCAGGCTTAAGTATGTGTTTGTATGACTACCAGAATTGTCTGAGATTATACAGACAGGACAGAAAACACTAATGGAGGTTAGAAGATAAATTTTTCCCATCTACAGCACTGGATATACCTTGTTACAGTGGTCAAGGATTTCTCAAAGTTTCTCAAAGAAGACTTAATTTGAAGAATGGTCCCAGCCAGGAACAAGATGCAAGATTTATGCTTAGTGTACTCATGTACAGTAAATTCCTCTTTCTTTTGCTGTCTTTAGGGTCAAGTTTTTAACATGGATAATACACTACTGGCATCATCCCTTTTTGCTCTTTTGCTGGGAACAGAGTATCCAAAAGAATATTTATTAGCTGCTTTAAATTCAATTAACTTCATTTCCCTTTCATGGAGTTTTTCACAATGTTTAATGAGAGATGCAACTGAATTGCAGAGCTATTATCTCCCCCTGAATACATCGAGGTCTTTCTTGAATTCCCATGAAGGTTTCTCATTCACATTTTAATCCTGGCCCTCATAATTGTTTTGTAGCATATGGAAAGTCCTGTAGATGCTAATTCTGGTGGCCTTAGTCATGCTTATTTAACAAATAGTTCCAGTCCTCCATTTATCTGCCTTAGTATCTATTGTTTATTGGTGATTTGATTTTATTTTTTCTGCCTTTAAAGCCTTGGGTTGAGGAACTAAGACCACCCTGTGCTAGGCAGAGTACAAACACAAATCAAAGTGTAGTCCCTGCCCTCTACATTAACACTTTCTTTTTATGACTAAATGAGGGAGATTCCTCTTAACTGATCTGTACTCAGACCTCTCCAGACTCTCGGTTGCCATTTTAGCAGCATTTATATCCTAGAAAGTAAATCTCCAGCTTAGGGAAAACAATTAAAAACTGAGCACCACTATTGCGAAAACAAGCCTTGGAAGCTGTAAAGAATTTAAGTGTATAAAGCCTACCTTTCATCCGTGTGCTTAGGCAAAAATGTGATGCTTTTTCCTCTCTTCTTTGCCTTGCTTTTCCTCTCATTCAAGCAAATGGGCTAATGAATGCTTAGGCGAGTGTGCCCCTCCTATTGTCTGTCTTCTCTGCTTGCCTTCCTTCAACAGCTTCTCTATTCAGTGTTGAACAACAAGAGAAGAAAACCACTACTAAAAATGAAGATATTCTATTATCACATTATCCTGTGAAGGAGGATGTTCTGCTTCCCCCACAAAAACTAGAGAGGTTCCTTGCAGGTCCGAAAATCTGGGATGGCAGGAAGAGCGATAAAAGCACACTGAAATTACAAATCATTGCATTGCTGAGCGCAAACTACCATATGAGGAGCACTCTGTACCCTTTGAAGGCCTGGAGGGTGATTTTATGGGCAGCAGAGGTTTAGAGGCAGAGCTTGGGGATGCCGCAGGGCAGTTAACGGAACTAGGCTCTTTTCTGAGCATTCCTTGTTTGGTTTTCCATACAGATGCTTACACGTACACAGACATATATAGATACACATGCAGACACATGATGTTTAAGAGACTGAGCATGAAGGCTGACCCGCTGCTCTTAAACAGAAGCCACTGCTCTGCACATTTTGCAATGTGTCGAATCTAGTGCCCCGTGTAAGCTTGTATGAGGCATTACGTGGAATGTGACTCCTGGAAAGATATGCCAGGTAGCTAGATGATGCCGTTCTTGTATTGGTGCAGCTGGTGGAAGAAGCGTGTGGGGCTTGCTATTCTTCTGATCCAGGAGCAGGCATGTCCAGACAGACTCTGGATGGCTTCTGTGTGGTGATCCCACCACCAGCAGGTGCTAGGAAGGACGGACGCGGCTTTACACGGCTAGGACATACCCTTTAAGGCTCCTTGCTTCATGCTCTTGTAGGGAACATGAGGAATGCTACACAGTCGTGAAGAACAATGAAACGGCTGACGTATCTATTGAGATTCCTACTCTTTCAACCTGAGCTTTCCAAAGCCTGGTGAGATGTATCTGGCAGAGCTCAGAATGGCTTTTTATCCACGAGTGCTACTGAGCAATATTTACATAACATGGGGCAGGATCCCCTGTGGTTTGATCTTTGGGTATGACCCAACTCTCTACCACTGTATGATCCCATATAAAGTCTAGAGGCGTGTTGGGGTTTGGGATGGCCACAGTGATTAGGAGAACTCCTCCTGGAGGGGTATGGGGAGCTTTGCTACTCCTGTGGCGGGCCCCAGCAGCTCCGTGCACGCATTCAGAGATCCCAGATATAAGCAAATAAAATCCACTTTCTTAGGTTCTGCCCCCCACTGCCTTTTTTTTTGTTTAAACTCCTGCATCTGCGGTGTTGCACAGTCTCCTGCCTCCCTCTACAAATGAGACAGTAATGGAGCAGCTTTATTAAACTGATAGATTAGAGAACAGGAAATAACAATGGATTTAGTGGAATTTGAAGACAGTTCTGACCTCTGAGGAACACAGCATGGTGTACTGGAATCAAGCTGAAAGATGGTGGTGCCCTTGGTCAGGGTGCCCAAAGTCATGGGGAATTTGAGAGACTCACTTGGCTTATGTTTTAAAAACACCTTGTTGTTTTGCTGACTCTACAGCAAAGCCATTACCTTGGAAACAAAGTACAAAACCTTTAGCGTGCTAGTGATGCAGGTCCCTCTCAGACCAGCACTCAGTTTAGTTCTTAATTTATTATGTTTTTTTACTTACTGAGAGGAAGTCAAATGGATTGTGGCTCTTTGGGTGGTGGCAGGAGGCGTCTGGGAATGGTGAGTCCAGCACTGTTGCAAACAAATCTCGGTGCTCGTGGCTTGCTTTGTAGCTGCCGAGCGGGGTGTGATGAACTGGGGCTTATGCTGTCGTGTTACGGAGTTGAGCGAATTCTGGGAGAGCACTCGAGTAAGAAATCTAAGTGCAGGGTTTATGTGAACAAGCGTGGAGAAGTCTAGTAATACCCATGAATTTAGAGTACCTAAAGGTACCTAAAGGTACCTAAATTCATTTTGCATTGAGTTTTTAGGTGTGGATCCAGTCTATAGGCAGCACCAAGTGCCCTTTTCCTTGGGGCTTTTCCATGCAAACGGAACTATCTCATGCTGTAGCTGATGCCTGCAGCGCTGACAGCCAAGTCTTGCGTGCTGTCCTATTTCCCATCCCTCCCTCTTCCCCACCCCCTCCGATTACTCTTCAGTTTCTTCTATTTAAGAACTGTAAATTACTACAATAAACCTATCTCTGGGGTTATGTTTATCTGTTGCTGATTTTACTGAATGGAGCTGTGCAACAGCCTAAAAGATAAGACCATGTGAATTAGGATACTAGGTCACGTCGGGGGCTTTTAGTTTCTACTAAGTGGAAAAGCAAATACTGCAAACTTGAAGAAATAGAAGGGAAATATTTACTGCAGCCTCTATGCACGGAATAACTTCAGATTTGCCAGCCCTGCTGTACCTCAGTACACCTAAGTGAAATGCAGTGCAAGTGGAAGATGGACGCTTGGCACAGCACTGCTTGGTGCAGCTACGACCTTGCGCCTTGTCCCAGCAAGGTTGTGCAATGGGGGACAGTGGCAGCAGGGAACGAGGACAGAAGGGAAATGACCTTCCAGTTTTCTCTCCTCCCTCCCAGGAAAACCTGGGCCACGTGAAGCCACTCTGAAGCTAAAGCAGTTTAAAGCTCACTGAGTCAAGCCACCATCCTTGCCGGAGAGCAGAAATCTGGTCTTCATTTCCGTTAATTCTGGTTCAGCCACCAAAACTCCTTTGTATTTGGCCCTTTGGGTGATATTCCAGCTGTTTATTTTAAAAAGCCAGTCTGGCTAATGCCTTCTTGGGGGAAGAGCCTTCCTCTTACGGGGGATACCGAGCCTGGAGAGTCCTCTGGTTCCACAGAGGACATTTATATTCAAATAGAAACAAGCAAAGCTTTTTCCTGAATCAAAATCCCCGTCTCCGGTGCGTTTGCCAGCTGACTGCTGCAGCGTCTTATTTGCTTTGCTCTCGTGGCTCCCTGGCAGTGCTCTCCGCTGTCGCATTTCATTGTATGTTTTCTGTGAACACAAAGGCATCTGTGTTAATCTCTCATTTTCCAGGCGATTCGGCGTTCTCTTCCAGCCTCTGGCCGCCTCCTTTTTCTCAGCTTTTTCCCAAGGTGGAAGTCAAATTTGGTAAAAATGAGGAACAAACATTTATAATATAATAAACCCAAGTTTTCAAGACTTGAAAATTACTGTGAAAGGAAACGAAGTGGGCTTATGCCCTTCTTTATTTCTGTTTGATTTTTTTATAGAAAGTCAGATCCAGCTCAGCCGTTACCGTAGTAAGTCAGGCAAGGCAAGAGGGGCTCTTCTTTCTTTATCAAAACCTTCTGGTAGGCTTCTGGTCAAATCCCACCACCTTAGAAAGGCAGCAGATTATTTCAGCTCCCGAAGACCTGCCTGCAGACTGCTCCATCACTAAAGAAAATGCACTTGGGAGGGCTGGGGGGGAGGGAGCGTTCCCTTGTCTTTGATTTTGTTTTTCACTTTTGAGGACTATTTTTATTTGTGGTTTTTTTTTTCCCTTCCTTCAGCATCACTATCGTGTCAGAAACTAACTTTTTAGAAGGACTGTCTTTCTTCTTCTGCCCTTTAATTAGTGGATTACCAAACATTATCCCACGAATATTTCAGTAAAACCAAGACATTCCTGGTGTATATATAAGTTAAACAAACGGAAGGAAAAAAATAGGATTTTATAGCAGTCATATAATATTAATAGTAGGCTTCCAACTTCTGCGGCTTCAGAATTAATTTTGCGGCAGGGAAGTAATTTTTTCATTACCTTTAAATAGAGTGCTGAGGAGTAAAAAAAGCTGCATTGACTCTGCATGGGGAATGGAGCACCAACGACCCGGACCGTCTTTGCTTGGGGACCGCTGCCTTATAGTTGTCTCAGTGAGGTCTTCAGTATTCAGTCGGATACCAACTCAGTGTGAAACAAATGGAGTGCGCCGGCCTTTTGTGGCATCTTGTTAAACCTTTTTCTCCCTCATCGTTTG
>NW_009227364.1:295-19251 GCF_000690835.1 Fulmarus glacialis | reverse complement strand
GGAGGAATTTTGGGGCTTGTTTTTGAGTCGTCTGGCTTGCTGCTATGAGATTATGTGGAAATGCTTTTACTGCTCTTTAGTTACCCATGAATGATTGTGCCTAGAACACGTCCCGAGAGAACATATGCTTCTGTTTTTGCTTGCGCTTAATTATCTTTCTTGTGCTGCCTTCCCACAGCACCTACCTCAGTCAGATTTTGGTTTGTGAGTCTATAACTGAGGCTCCACAGTTTGAGAATAATGCAAAAAAACCCAACAAGTAATAAAATCCTTACATACAACTACTTTAATGCTATTTTGTAGATGCTTAGGAGCCTGCTCGATAAAGCTTGGAGGAAAAATTGTCTGACTTGTAGTTAATTTTTATTGGGGTGTGATTGCCCTTGAAGCTTGGCGAGAGTTTTCCCCGAACAAAAAGTCTGAGAAACGATGCTTAGGCTTGTGCAGTCTCTCGAGCAGCTTTTCAGGTCTGGGGTTTGTTTCTTGGGGGTTTCCCCCTCTTCGTTCTTTTTGCGTCTGAACCCTTGGCAGCTTTCCAGCATTGTTCTCCGACCCGCTGTGAACGAGCGGAGGAGCGGTGCTCTCTCTCGCCACTAATTCAGCAGAGATAGAGCGATAGCATTTGGTAAAGGTTAGAGACGCCGGCTGAGGGTAGGTTCAGAGTCACCTACACGGCCACGTGCCTCAGCTTGTGGTTCCTCCCTGTTGTACATGCCTGTTTCTTACTCGGGGAAGGTAAGCGCTACCAAAGCTGGCCATTGCTCTTCAGGTTCTCTCTTCTGATTCACTTTTTTTTTTTTTTGCATATTTTTTCGGTTTTTTTGTTGCATAAGTGGAATAACTGATGCTCCAGTATAAATACTGTGGCCCTGGCAAAAGCCTCTCTCTCCCCCTTCATTATAAACGCCATACAGATGATTGTGTCTCTGTATAATGCAGAACAGTGACAAACAAGACTCCAGGGATATTCGTCATCAAAGCACTTACCAACCAGTGTTGTCCACCACCACAGATGCAACAAGCTCCACAGTATGCCTTGATATCCAGATTCTTCCTTCTCTTTAGTTATCACCTAACTTTTGCTATTGTAATTTCATAAGATTTCCCAAAGTTTGGTTTTACATGTAGCAAGATCTTTTCTTTGGATTGTGCTGCTGGATCTGAAGTCTAAATTGTGTTGCCCTTCAGCTACTTGTGATACAAGAGCTCCAGTGTTTCCTCTGTTTTCATGGAAGCTTGAAAATTCTCCAACTATATCATCTTTTGTTGAAGAAGCAGTTTTGTTCAGGTTTTAAATGACTCCTCCTACTTGCATAGGGTTGTTACCTGCTTACAAAAGGGTTGTGGAAATAGTGTTATAAAAGCTTGTAGGTTTGCGTTCTCCTTGCACTAGCAGAAGATTGCATTGAGGCTTTTGCTGGATGACTCGGATAAAGCACAGCGAAGATGCTGCACTGCCATCAACTTCGCAAACTGCTGCTTCCACTTAAAATATGGAGAGACCCCCTTTGCCCCAGCTGTTTGATACTGCCTCTGCCCCTCTGCCAGCAGTTAGTCTTGCATGTGTCTGCTTAGCAGAATAGACTGTGTGAGCACTCCCTGACCCACTTCAAGCAAAATCAGAAAGCTCAGGTTAAACTGCGAATGGGAGATGCTTAAGCGAGGATGGCTGTCTTAGTGCTGGTGTGGCTGCTTTTCCTCTGCCCCAGACAGGAAGGATCCCTGAACTGGTGACTGCTTTAACCCTTCCGCTTGCACCCACAGAGGGATCTGTTTGTGACAGTGTGACAGTATCTGAGCACAAGCTTAGACTGGTTTAAATAAACCCGTTTAACACTAGTTTAGCAATCGTGTTTTGGCAGAACTAGAGTGTTCCCGTGAGCCTGGATAACATGTTAGTTTGCAAAATGTTCACCTTTAAATTGCCCAATGTTGTTCTTCTAGCAGCATTTTTCTTCTCCTCTGTCTGGTGAGAGGCTAACACTTGGGACTTTCATTTATGAGTGGATTTTTTGTCCATGTGTCTTGGTACATGCTCCCAAAGCTCACAGAGCGCTGTGCAGGTAGCAGGCAGCCTGTGGTCTCTCGGCAGGCGGTAACTCTTCCTTTGCTGGAAACACACTCATCTATCCGTTCATGTGTGAAAAGCTCAACAGTCATGGAAATTTCAGTGGGAATGAAGACATAACAATGAAAGTCTCTCAGGACAACCTGGCAAATTAAAATGGGGTAGAAAAAGACACCACCCAGACTGAAAAGGGTCTTATTTTAAAAAGTTTAAAGTTGTGCAGAACTTTAGCCAAGTTGGGAACGAGTTGGGTAGTACAGGATAACTCATTGCTTTTGCCAAATGGAGGAGAATGGGGAAGAAGTTTTAGGTTTTTCTTTTTATTGATGAATCAAGGTTCCTTTTTTTTTGTTCTTCTTTTTGTAGTAAGGATGTTTCTTTTCAGTTCAGCTGATACCAGTTTAGCCCTCAAGACGGTCTTGAGGCTTTCATGTTTGTATGCTCACAACAGTGGCAGGTTGGGACAAAGCAGTGCCATGATGGTTCACAAAGTGACATCGTATTCTGGCTGTAGAATGAAGGGAGACTCTTAGTGATATTGCTGCTGTTGCAGGTATTTGATCATGATTGTACTTAAGCAACTTATTAGAAGAACCATTGTATTAGATTTTACGTAAGGACATGGAAATAGACACTTAAAATGTATACATATACACACACACGCATATATATGTATACACATTCTAAGTTAATAAAAAATAAGAGGTCTGGTAAGAGCTCCTTGGAGTGAGAAGATAGCTAGGGCCAGCACCAGTGAGGATGCTACAGCCTCCTTCAGTCCTCCGATAAATGCCCAGTGTCAACTGGCATGATCTAAGTCTTAATGGACAAGTATATATTAGATTTTTCTCCAATTAAACCGCCAGCCATCCTGCAGAAACAGCTTCCAAATTACGCTCTCCTCAGCCGATAGGCTGTGTTTTCTTCCTTGATTTCTTTGCAGCCGGCTAGCCAAACCATCATCACACCTGCCTGCCGTTCATCCGCTGGCTTTGCTGGTGCCAGACCAGCTGTGCAGCAGCAGTTGCCATCTGTCTGAGGTGAGGACAGATTGCTAGTACAGAGACTCAGGAAGTAATTAGAAGGCAAATTTAATTTGCTCTTCAAGCACGTTGAGGTCCAAGTAGCTCTCCCTCCCCCTGCCGAAAGAATTGAGGGGCGGGGGGGAAAGGAAGGAAAATTATAGGAGGGAAATACAGGGAGGAAAGATCGAGCTGCCTCCTCGCCATCTGTCCACTTGGACTCGCGCAGCTGCTCTGCCATTGACAGGTTGCCGTCCCTCCACCCAGTGCAGACAGCCAAATGACTTGCATCGTGAACACAAACCATTGAAGATTAATACTAGTAAATAGCCTGGTCAGAATAAACTGTACCTGGAGGCAGAGCCTCTAGCTGCTTGAAAACCTTCAATATCCTCTTCCTTCTTCTCTCATTTCTCCCTTTTCTCTACCCAAGATTTTCCCAGAATTTGGGAGCCAAATATAATTCCAGTACGCATGCTTTTTCTGGATCAAATCCCGTACCTCTGAATGCAGCACGACCAGTTTTGGAACATTAAAAGGTTATCTAGAAGCAAAGAGGAATGGCCAGTTAGAGCTACAGTGGGACTACTTCTGTGCTTAAAATTAGTTAAGGATGTGCTCAAATGCTTTGTTAGCTCAGGGCCTCCGTCTGCTACCTGAGGCTGCACTGTTTCTGACAGTCCCATCTCCAGGGGCATGTAGAAGATGCCCTTCTTTTATTTGTGAAGAATACGTGTTTTGCATCAATTGCTGTGGAAACGTGGAAAACAGGCAAACATGGACTTCAAGATAACAAACACTCGAAACGAAACAAAAATACCAGGGATGTAGTGTGCTTTTGTGAATGGCTTTAGATACCTTTCTTGAAATGTCAGTCGGGCACTCTAAGAGGTGTCTGAGGGGTTCCACCAGCATAAGGTGTGTGGAGTCCACCTCTCCTCTGCCGGAGCCGCAGGCTCTTCAGGGTGGTCTCATAACAACCTGCATCCTGATCCAGTATCTGTTGACATCAATAGAAAAATACCTTGTGTACCCAATATAAAAAAAGCCAGCACAACACTATTTTTGATTCTCCTCTCCTGGTACTACTAGTGGTCATAGAGATTTTCCAGAGATTTGTCACTGGCAAGTGTCCCTTCCTGAGCCTGAAGTACCATTCAGGCAGTTGTTAATCCCCAAGAACAGCTCTGTGCTTTAGTCATTACTGAAAAATTGAATATTGTTTACAGGCTCAAGGTGTCTCTCTCATAACTGTTCAGAGAGGTGATGATGGGGTGCCATTACAGACCCCTAATGTTTGCTCTGTAGGACTTTAAATTATTGACGGCAGGAGCACAAAAAGATAACTGAGTTGAATCCACGTGCTTTTTGTGGTAGTCCTGTAATTGCTGCTACTTCTATTGACCTCTTCTTTTTTGAAGTCAGTTTATTTCCCACAAACCCCTCCCCTACGTACTGCCTCCAGCACACCAAGTCCTGACATGGCTGCACAGTTTATCGAGCCTCTGGCTGGTTTCAGTGATGGAGGATCGAGGGAGCCGTGAATTTGCCGACTTCTGTATAAGTCCAAGCCCGACATTCACATTTCCCCAAACTCTGGCAACTGAGAGATAAGAGACCCAGTCTGTCTTCTCCCGACAGTAGTTTATCTTCTGCTCTCCAGGCATATCATCCTCACTAGAGAGGAGTCAAAAACTTCTTTTATATCCTTTTCTCCTTTTATTCTTAAGGGGTTCAGGCAGCAGTACCTGCTTTGAGAGCGGCAGCAGATGCAGGCTGTGGAGCTGTATTCTTGTGTTACTGGGTTTCCTCAGGAAGCTTTTGACTAAGCAGCTGCCGTCTCGTGCATAGTCAGAAGCTGAGTCTGAGAGTGTAATAGAAACGTCAGAGGAAATACAAGAAGTCGCTGCCTCCAGCTATTTGCTACCTTTCTTCAAAATCTGTAAGGCTGGTAGAGCAGAAAGTATCTCAGTATTGCGTCTGGCAGCTTCACCGGAACCTCACCTTCCTTGGCAGCAGAGCTGACACCACTGCATTTTGCACAGAAACAGATACAGAGCGTAACACATCTCTTTGCTTTGCTAGAGCAGGGTAAGGGGCAGAAGGGGTGGTAGTGTCATCATTTCTTAAATTTATCTTTCCAGACTTGGAAAACCTCTGTAATGAGCTTAGGATGAACTGCCCACTTACTCTTTTTTTCTTTCTTGTTTTTTTTCTTTTTTTCTTTTCCCTTTTCCCTCATATTATTAAATGCAAGTGGCAATTACTTCTGCTTTCAGGATGCATGACTGTAGAGTGCTACCCATGCAAAGATAGGACTCTCTTTTTTTCTTTGGGTTTTTTTTTTCCTCCCACCTTCTTTTTCCCCTGCAGTCATAGTGATCCTGGAAATGGAGAATTACGGTGTTTCACATTCCTTTTGCCCAATCCATGCCACCCACCCGAAATTTTGTTTTGCAACCAGGGCCTTGTGAGCATCTCTTGTAAAACTCAGCTACAGGTCCTGCATATGTCTCTAATCGGGTGCCAATGCTGGTGTTGTTAGGCTTGGTTATCCCTACTGTGGCCATAGGTAACCCCAGCTCCGCTCTAAAAATAGAGAAATGCGAGTGGCTTTTGCTCTGGTGTATGCCTGGAAGGTGCTGAGCCCAAATCTTGGTGGTTTGAGCGGAGAAGTCCACGCTAATGTTGGTGGGCCTTAGAGCACGTCCAGCAAAGCCTACCCGTTTGTGAAAAGAAAGGGATAAAGTTGTCAAGGGGGTTTGTGGGTTGTGACCTTGTCATTCCTTTTTGCCATGGAGACTTTAAATTCTAACTGCATTGTAAGTCACTTTTGGCTCCGCTTTGCTGTCAGATGCCTCTCTCTCCCTCTCCTGTTGCTTCTTCCAAAGTTTGCTTATCGCTGGCCGTGCCGGGAGCGGTGGATCGGCTGAGAAGGGTGTGATTTGTTTCTCTAAGCTGGTTATGAGTCTCAGTTGCCCAGGATCCATCAGTCCCTTAATCTCTCCACAGAGGGTTGCTGTTGTTCTTAATAGGAAGCTACTGTTCACAGTGGATGTTTTTCATGTAGGTTTCAGAAGTAGTTCCCTTAAATGCGGTCTGGCACCTCTGCAGACAGAGGCTGAGCGCTGGGCTCGGAGAGGGGCCGGGGTGAGGATGGCTGTGGGCAGGACCTCCCCTCAGTGCAGGAATTGCTTATGAATAGGAAGACAAATTGAAATGTTCCCTTTTCGGTTTTCCACCTCCCGCAGTTCCTGAGAAGAGGAAGGAGGCCAATAAAAAATGCTCGTATTTTAGTCAAAAGCAAAGGCAGCTGAAGTGGAATGCCTTTTTTTTTTTTTTTTTTTTTTGAGAAATGTTGCTGCAGAGATAGCGCCAGGCTGCTGTGCAAAAAATCCTGCCCTGGATTTGCTCGGTTTTCAAATATGGGGTAAAATAGTTGACAGTCCCTGTCCATGAGATTGCCTAAAGTGACTGAGCCAGCAAAGGAGACCCAGCGGGTGCTCAAGTGAAATTCTTCCAAAATGCCCTCGTTTACACTCACTGCATCCTTTCCCAGTAAAACCCTTCAAATGCTGCTTCAAAAATTCATGAGTTTGAGTGCTTTAATGGAAGCAAAGGACAGATCTTTCCGTTTCGTCCTGAAAGAGCCTGTGGAAAGTGCACAGGGGACTTTTAGTGTTTAGTCATGCTGCATTCACCTACCCAAGGACTCTTCTCCCTGAGTTACCTGAGCTTTAATGTTTTATTGAAATCACTGTGAGATCTTGACTTTCATGTGAGACCTGTAAATGGGCAGCATGTAAAACCAAGGCACTAATATATCGAATATGAATTTAGCTTAAGATGATGCACGTTATGAATAGGATTTTCCAGTCTTTTGCTGCTGAAATTGTTGAATATTTTTTCTATAATTTTCATTAAAGCAGAGCCAGGGCAGTGCAGAAAGATTTAAAAATCTCAGTCTGTAAAGACATTTGTGAATTCCAGAACCACTGCTATCGGGGTGTTTTTTTTGTCTGTTTTGTTAAGTCGTAGTCACCCCTTGGAAAATGTGTTACTGATCTACCTCCACAATTAAATTCACAGCCTGCTTGCAGCGTGAAAACGCTGGCAGTGATGCAGTTGCATTTGCAAGCTTTGCTTGTAAGATGTTTTCACTTAGCTGAATACGAATTAAACTTGGGGTGCTGCGAAATCCAGTTCACAAAGTGCTCTTTGCAAAATGGAGCATCACCATCTACGTCTGTGCAAGCACACTTGCAGTAATCTGTGCAGCAGTTGTCCGTGCCATCAATTAGTCCTTACATTTACGATTCAGTTTATGAGAGAGGTTTTAAATATGAATTATTGGAGTTTTGAGTGTGGAGAGGTTTTAAGTAGGAGTTTTGAATGTGGAGAAAGTCCTAATCTCAGATTAGGTAATTAACCTAATTACAGGTTAATCCTGTAATTAGCCCCTTAAAGTTTCGTTTTTGTTTTTGGTATGTTCTAGCTTTTTTTTTGTCTCCATGGAGTTAAATTTGACACTTTTTACTGCAGAGCTTTCTTTAACTTTTTCATCTGACTTCTTTTAAGAGTAACACCAAGGATTTTCCGGAGAAATTATCGCCTTTAGGTTTCTATCTTCATAAATTTATGTCCTCAGGGATATAAAAGCAGATTAAGTGTCAAATTGCAGCAGAAAACAAACTCAGCAATACATGCAACAGAAATAGACTGTCAGCAAAAAAAATTCAGCTATGAGAAGTCAGCATTAAAAACAATCTTATTATTTGTCTGAGGTACAATGTTGCCCCAGGGAAAGTCAATAGGGGCTTTCCTATCCGTTTCTGTAGCCAGAATTCATCAGAATTCATCCTTTAGTTATAATTTGAATTTACGGTATGAGCTTTAATTCCATTAAAGTGAAATATTTTTTTAAAGGAGAAAGATCAGGGAAGTAACGCCTGGAAGACATACTGCCATCTTTTCATCTCTGGCAAAAAAAAGAAAAAAATATTTTATACCGGCAAATCTTTCACAGGTCTGAAAGAAGAGTGAACCAAGGTGCCTGGGAAGCCAGATATAGCATAGGCTGAACCCTGTCATCTTGCTTGTTGGGACCAGTTGTAGACTGGCTTGTTAAGTGGCCGGGGAAGGGAAGGCCAAGAGCACGAAAGGCCACTTGCTTCATAGACTGAGATAAGGCTTAGATAGCCCTAACGAAAATCTACACCTATGAAACTCGAGGAATAAAGCCAAGAGTACAGATGGTACATTTTATATCGATGTCTTTTCACTTAATTCTTCCCATGCACTTTTTTCCACGCTTCTGGTTGATTGAGCTGAGCTTGCAAAACTCTGAAAGTAGTGGCCAAGCCTTTGCAATTTCCAGCCATTGATATGCTTCCTGGTCATTGCAGCCCCAAATTAAAATCTTTGAGTAGAAGAGGGTCCATAATGGTGCTGCTGTGGGTTTTCACGTGACAGACCTTCATCATGTCAGCCTGCCAGGCTGATTGTAGTTTAATTGCAATCACCATTTCCAGCCAGTGTGTTGATTCTTGGCTTGCACCTTTGTAGACTGCAGGCACTGAAATGATGGAGCTTATTTGCTGGCCCTCGGCTGAATTGAAAGACATACGCAATAATACCCGAAATTAGAGTCTGTGTGACTGGTTTCTCTGGCCGTAGCTGGCTAAGCAGTAGGTGTAAGTGGGGCAACTGTGTCAGCTCCACTGAAATACTGATGTACAGCAGCTCTTGTTGTTGGTCCTGAGGAGGAACTGACAGTCCCTTCGCTGAGCAAGTTCATGCTGTATGAAAAATAAATTTCACCCACACTCACAAATAAGTTAAAGTACAGTCACTTAGAAAAGGAGGGCAATTATATTAATGTATTCTTTATAATGCACCTGTGATGCATGATCCTGTGTTTTACCCGGTATTTTTGAATACTCAGTAGTATTTGGACAACTAGCCTCTCTGCCAGAAGTAGCATTTGCATTTGAGCAAATTCCAGAGTAGCTGTTCTTTCAAGCGGCATCACCAGCCATGCTACACCTTTTTCTCCTCTGCTTCACACACAGAGAATATACCAGGAAATTACACTGCCCTGTGGCTCAGAGCAGTTTGAGATGAGTCTGGATTTGTCGCACCTTTTGGGGTCCAAAAACCCCTGGAGTCGTGTTTCTTTCTGTGCTGGTCGTCGGGAGGTCTTTAAAGCTACAACGTGATGGTTATGTCTGCAAAAGTATTTTGGGTTGTTCAGCATGGTTCCCCTCAGAGATGTGTATTGCTGCTTTCCCCACAGCAAGGTGGAGGCATGGGTAAGTAGCATGCGCCTGAGAAAACTGTAGAGCAGTTCTGAAATTCTGCCTCTGGGAAATGCCTGGTTTAAGGCATGATATCAATACTTGATAACAAAAGGCTACATGAATTCTTGATTTGCTTTACCTGCCAAAATAACATGCTGATTGCTCAGCTGGTGCAGGGAATATTCTTAATTACAGTCTCCTGGAACTTCTGTACAACAGCATCATGGGTTGTTTTTTTTTTCAGGCATTCTCTTTTTCCCTTTCCCGTGAACCTATAAATAGTTTAAGATATACAGGATATTAGATGAAAGCAACATAAATGTAATTCACAAGTTTAAAAAAATAATAATTTGTACTTCATGCATGCATTGATGGAATAGCTGAGCTTTGATCATCAAAGTTAGGTCGACTGAAATAAAAAAGGCAGTGGAGTTTTATTCTGAAATAACCCTCAAATCCTGAAGAATATCACTGTGATGTTGGTTTGTTATCCCGGCTAATCAAATTATCACAGATTATAGGCAAATGGAGGATTTTTTATTTTTATCTGCTAGCATAGAAATGTCAAAGCAGGATCTCCAAGCAAAACACTATTTTCATACTGATAAGCATCTAATCTTTTGAGAACCAAATAGCTATTATTACACGTTCTATCTGTGTAATAATATCTGCCTATAATCAGTGGGATTTCTCATGTACTTTAAAATAGAAGATTAAAAATCTTCTTCAGTTTGCCTTTTAAGCAGGGAGGGGCGGGGGGAAAGCTGAAATTCATGACAAGGCCTATTATTTTAGATACATACTTTGATAGTATCCACTTCCAGCGGAGATCAGTTGGCTTTTGGAAGACCTCAATGTCCTGACCACTCCAGCAGTTTTGGCAGATGCTAATATAAACCCAGCTATGTCAAGAAAGCTCTACTCTGATGCAGCTTGCTTTGCTCAGAGCAGTTTTCTGTATACTAGTACAACGTCTAGCTGCGTCCACAGGAGGTTTTGATGGTATAGCATGTTCATAGCCAGTGTACTATGCTCCTATCTTGTGTTTTTGCTATACATCCCTCACTTCTAATTTGTTCATGTGTCATCTCCCAGATGCACACATGTCGCTGATTCCCTACCTTGCCCCCAGGTACTAAAAATATCAATTCATGGCTCTGTAGCCTACAAGCTGCGGATAATTTCTCTATTCTGCAGGCTGTCTGCTGAGCTGCTTATGTGTGTGCTCCTTAACGCATTGCAGTCAAAATGCACTGACTTCGCACAACCCTGTTCTTTAAGAGTTTAAGGTGTTAGTTTAACACCTCTGACTAAAATAAGTGGTAACAGAATGAAGCTCACACCCATAGAGCAGACAAAAGGTGGGAGTATAAGGGTATTACTTAGTTCTCTCGAAAGCAGGAAAGATTAACCTGAAAATACATATTTTTAAACACATGCAGTTATTTACATCCTTGCAAAGTGGGTATGAAATGCCACAAAACAAAAGCAAAAGCGGTTTGTACCCGGGATAAACTGAGTCAAAAAGGGAGATCTATATATTCCTAGTTAGATTTAGCAGTGTGTTAGAGCTGGTACTAATGACTATGCAAGTGCAAGGCATGAAGAACCGTACTCAGAATGTGGATGCGGATGTGTGTGAATACCGCTGTGTCTGTGTGTATGTATATATTTTTTATTTATTTATTTTCCTAATAGTGTTTTATATTTATCGATCAGTGATTTAAAAAAAAAATCTCTAAATTATGAAGATGTTTGTATTGGGGTTAGAAGTCACATAATGATAAATTCTGTGCTGCACCAAGATAACCACTCTGGGGTTGTTTATTGTGTTAATAGTCGTCTCAGAGAGGCACTTCAAGACCAGCTCAGGACAGGCAGTGATATTACGACCATCATTTGAAGCCCTAAAGAAAGAATTTCCAGTATTTCTAAATGATGCATTTAAGACTTTTCTGGGCCTTATAGGACAGCTGCTCTCTAAAGATGATCACCGCAGATCATGCAGCATATTTCACACGTTCTTCTGTCACCTTTAGTGCTGGAACACAAAACTACTTGCACTGTGTGTGCTGTCACAAATGAGTGATTTAGGTCGCTTAAAAAATCACCATCAAAGGTATTGGCAAAAAGTGGTTTTATAGGAATTTATAAAAGTGCGACTTAACAAAGTTCAGTGGCAAGGTTCACTCTATCACTTACTACATGGATGAAACATACAAAGGAAAATCAAGTTAGAATTAAGCTAGAATGATTTATACAGAGACCAAAGACATAAAAGGGTAAGGGAGACCCTCCCAATGAGTCACGAGGTTCAGGGTGGACCCCCTTGCTTTCTAAACTGCTGATGGAGCTTAGGTGCAGCTAGATCCACTCCTAGTCCCAGACTTGGTCAACGGTTTATGTCTAAGGGATTATGTGTCTAGTAGCAGTCTAAGGTTCATTCACAGTTTAAAGTGGATCACAAGATTTTAGCAGCACTTAATCATTAGCTAATTTAACATTTACAAAGTGAGTCAATAGAATTTACTACAATCACAACAGTGACTTAATTACAGATTCGAGATGGCAGTACTTATACTATACTTGCTATCGGGTATCGATAGCGATTCACACGCACACGGACACAAAGATAGATAAATTTACAAAGGCACACCTGTTAAAAATTCCCTTCGAGTTCAGTGAAATACTCGCTTCAAATGTCTCGGCATTTGTCAGCGGGTGAGGGTTGAGCCTCAAGGAGTGAAGGGTTTTGGCCCAGGTCCCGTCGTCAGCTTTCAGCGACGGTCCTCCGAACTTTGCAAACGTGAGAGTTGGGGAGCTCTGAGAGGCGTCCCACTCGGGGGGAGATGCTGGCCGCAGCCCACTGCAGTCCAGGAGAGCTCAAAGGGTCTCGCTTAGGACCGCTGTTTACAGGATCGAAGATTATTGGCTTTAGTCATCAGTAAATTTCCATCCTGGCCACAATCTGGAACAGTAACAATGGTACCGTTCCACTCGAGCTACGGTCCAGGTAAGGAAGGTTCCAAGGCTGTCAGGGGATGATGACGAATTATTCCCGCTCTCGTTCCCCACCTTGGCCAGGCAACAGGAGTTCCTGGTATGGTCAGTGCCGCTCCCCACCTTGGCCATGCAAGAGTGCCTGGTGTGGTCAAGGGACACTCAACTGCCCAACTCATTACACAAAGGCCAAGGCCTAACGGGAAATCCTGAAATCGTGGAACGGCCCAGGGGAGGGGGCAGATGCACCACCACATGTGCTCATGGAAGCTTTCTTATCCTCTTGAGTGATAGGTATAGCTCTTAGCGTTGGTGTCAAGGAGTTACTCCCCCAAAAGAAAACAAAACAGAAGAGGGAAAAGTGCAAGAAGAAATGTTTATTTACATCAGTGAGGAGATGGAACAGCACTTGTTTCACTTCTGCATGTATTGTGTATGAGCTTATTAGTGCGCTCTTGAGAAACAATTCATAGAATAGCAATGTGTGCGGTACTACTTTTTGTTCATCTTTTGTTGCAGAGCTGCCTTTTTTGCGAGGGGCTGACTTTTTTCAACCAAATTGTATCACCTGTCAAGAATTTTCATGTGACTCTCGGAAACCTGCTGCAGTGTCTTCCCTATTTGCTATTCAGTCCTGTTTTCTTCTCCCTTTGGCAGGTAAGCATATGTTTCTGCAACACTATTTGCAACTGGAAAACGTTTCCAATTTCAGACACCTGGAGAGTTTGTTTTGTTGGACTCACTAGGGTTAACACCTCCCTTCCAAAATTTCCCACAGAACCGACTGTATTTTCTGCCATAGAAAAATATCTGAATAACAATGCAGTACTTTGGGATTTTTAACATCAGCTCATGTCAGTCTACATCCCTCTAGCTTTAGTGCAGCTTACAAAATGGTAAGCATGGACTTTCAGCTGTGAATCTATTTACAGCTGAATCAGGGTTGTGAGCAAGCAATAAAGAAAATTGCTTGAATTTCTGCTCTCTGAGAGGAGCCTCTAAATAACTTTGTGTCCTTGGGAAAAAAAGCCCTGAGGTAGAGAGCCAGAATGGGTGATGCAAAAGCTCGGGGGTGTTATCCACCACGGCGACCTCGAGCTGAATGAGAGGGTTCGGATACTGCTCGCCAAGATCTTAGTCAGACAACTGTTGCAGAAACAGATTAAGCCACCCCGGCTGACTGTGCACTGATGCATATGAGGAATTCTCAAATGACCTATATATGATTGATGTATACGTGGGTGTGGCAAGAAGAGGCACCGAACAGCTGAGTGGTAGTAGTATCTTACACAGCTGCAGCTATTTCTGCAGAGGTGCTTGGCACAACCCTCTAGAGTTCCTTAATAATCATTGCTAGACTTGGATCCGCATTTGAGATTCAAGATTTTTAGGAAGGAGGAAATTTTACAGATTTCTTGAAATCACTTTCAGTAAACGCTAGTCATTAATGGAGAGTGTGTATGGGGGTGTGTGTGTGCATTTATGTGAAAGGAAAGTAAATGTGCTTAACCTGCCTTTGATGTTGTTCTGTTTTTCTTTTAACATTATCATCGCATGTAGTAGCTCTTGTTTTTTCAAAGCAACTTAGAAATTTTCTCGGAAAACAACTGCCGGTTTCCTCCTCCAAAAGAACTTTCTTTCTGAACATATTAAGAGACTTATTTTCTTTTAAAGATTTATTTACTTTATCACTAAGCTGCAGAATCTAACCTTTGCATGGCTTCAACTTTTTTTACTGTGGCTTTTAAGCAAAGAGGTCTTTTCTAAAGGGTTCGCCCTTGAAAACTTCTGTTTTGATTTACTTGTCAGTAATGCATGCTTTCTTCCCAATTTGTATCGAGTCATAAATGATGGGAATGCCTATTCCATGCTACTTCATTGCAGTGGTAGCTGGATTTTGCTACAGTGGCTACTTAGTCTCATCTCAAGCTGCCCGGGTAAATGGTCCCCTATAATCTGCAGCTCCCAGTGGGGCCTTGCACCATAATCCAGTGGAAGGCAGTGACCTACAGCAGAATTTAGCTTGGTCTTCACACTGGGCACAGATGTTTAAAAGTGAGAGAAATCATTTTCATTTGCACTGCACTTTTTTCCCCAAGGATTTCCAGAGTGTTGTTACCTACTGCCAGTCTGGATTCCCTGAGAAGTGAGTTAGCAGCACCAGTAGCAGGGAGGGGGTATTTGACAGCTATGTATTGTACAACGGGAACTTGGTAGTCCCAGGTCATGAAGAGTATGGGTATGGGCGTTGCTCTCTCCTTATAAGTGATTCCTCTGGAAAAGTTGAGGGAAGAATCTGAGTATAACTCAGTCAGGAAATCCCTGCTACCTCTGCCCACGTTATTTCAAGCATACCCAGAAAATTTCTGCTCTTGAACTTTACAACCTTCTCTAAAACAAATATCCACATCTGCTGTTAACTAAGTTAGCAGTCTACCAACTAATCTGTAACCAAACATGAGTTCTGTCAGCAGCAACTCCAAATACTGCTGTTCAGAGGATTCAGCCATTGCCAGCAGAACTAAAAGCTGCTCTAATGCTTCACTGCAATATTTTGAAAAGTTCACTGGGAACGCTCCATCTTTGTTTTGTTCGTTGTTAAACTTTTTATTCTTGGTATTGTAAGTAACTGCCCCTCAGAGTAAACAGAGACATGTGTATGCCTTCTGCTTTTAGTAAAGCATTTGCAAATTATCCCACTGTAAACTGTTTATAGATTGCTGTGTAATCTGTAACCTTACTATGATGGACAGTCAGATCAGAGTTCCCACCACACGAGGAGGCATTATTAGACATTATGCCTCGAGCAACTTCCACCACCCTGACAGAGTGTTTGCTGACTGGAAATACCAATGCCGTAAGAAAAAACACTTCCTGCCTGCTGCAAACCCAGCATTTTATAACCACTTGGGTTTTTTTTCATTGCAAAAGCCGTAACTTCTCACTTGCTGGCAATATAATAGACTTTAAGTGATACTTAAGGTTTTAAGTGCAGCATTGCATTCAAATTTTATATTCCAACAGCATGCATATTTTCACAGTTACATTTATTATTTGCTCTTCGTTGTGGTATGATATAATTTAAAGGTCTTAGGAGTCTGGTTCTACTGTAACAGGGACGATAGAAAACATGTATTGAAGGTTTCAGGCCCCCATTACTTTACATCTGCAGGCCATGGCCTTTGTAAATGGTTGTACAAAGGTTTTACTTTCTGGATGTGCAGAGTCACATATTATTCCATGGAAATGTCAAAGGTTTCAAACCCAGCACATACAGAAGCCTTGGCATAGCAGGGGCCTAATCAGAAGCAGCAAAGTAATGTGTTTGCTGTGCTCACAAGGAGACAGAAGTCAGTAGGAGAGTGTTGAGATAATAAAGGAGGTTAGCAATGTTTACTGTGTCACAGCTGATAAGTGCTCAATCTTTTTGTAATTAGTATTATGAGAAGTTCCTGGCAAAGTTGTAACTCTTTGTTTGCTCCCTGTTTTCTCCTCCTACAATACAAAGAGGAGAGCCTGACAGTATCTTTATTTATTGTTTAATTCTCCTTGTCCACTGGTGGAGTGGGTGTTACTCTCAGCTCAACTTTTCTGTAAAATCTCAGCTGATTCCCTAGCAGAAGATGCTCTTAACCAGCAAATCCCATTTGCCTTTCTGTTGTGGCTGTCCCACGAAGGCTGCAAACTTTGCCCTTTTCTTCCAATGCTGCAATGCCTTTGGTCAGCAGCAGACTCTCCTAGAAATACTCCTAATTTAGTATCTCCTTACTTGAAATACCAACTGAACTTGTAAACCAAAGACATCTCCTAAATGTCTCTTCATCTAGAGTCAGAGCATGTACTTGAGGAAGTGAAACATTCATTAGTTGGATCCCAGATTATTTACATTTGTATCGTGATCAACCAGGCAGTAAGAGACTGGGGATGACATTCATGTCATCTAACTTTAGGTATTTACAGCTTGGAATACTATATCCAATCTGAACTACTCACATTATATTCTCTTTATAGTTGGTGGAGAGAACAGGCATGTTCCGAGCATGACTTACTTGACCAGTTTTAAATATTCTTTATAGGATGCGATGAAGTGCACCCTGGATGTGCCCAGTTTTCTCCAGCAACTACAGAATAAGGCCTGGATTTTCCTGTACATCTCTGCTTGTACACATTTCACACATCCCACTCTTGATGTCCATTACCCCATTTCCTAGTAGCTAGTGTTGAATAAGCTTAAAAACTGGAAAGGCCAAGCTAGAGTGACTGAACTTTATCACAAGAGTGTCTTAGTTGCACCTTCCAGTTCTGACCTCCCACTACGCTGCTGTCACTGCGGTCATGAGCATCTCCCCTCTCTTCACAGCTCTCACGGAGAACTTAAAAGGAAGGAATTATTTAAAATGTTATGCCCAGTTTTCTTTCTGTTACTTATTTACCATCTCAGTAAAATACAGGCAGTAGTAAAGCGTAGATAAAAGCATAAACATTCTATCTATTGATCTGCTTATCTAACTGTAAATAACTATCAACTATGTAACAGCTGAAGTCTTACATTTATTACGTTTAATTTTGCTATAGATAAAGTAAGATGAAAATAGTATCTTTTATTCCTCATTTTTCCCCAACTCCACACAAATGCAACCCAAACAACTTTCATAGAGCTGAGCAAAGGAGGACAGGTCACTCCACTGAGGTTTGAATAATCTTCCGAAAGTTAAATAATAATGATTACCAAAATAAGGCCTTAAAAATCATATACCAGGCACAAAAAATCATGATGTGGGCTTGAAAAATGATTATTTTTTATTTCTTTAGAACTTGTGTTCTGCTTTTGACTGAAATGGGACTGTTTCAGCGCCTGATGTTGAAGACTAGATAGCGTTTCTTGATAAAGTAGTAAGAAAAGTATGGTCATATTTTCATTAAACCTCTTAACTAGGACTTAAAGTATCTAATAATTTTGAATCCCTTTGGTTTTGACCCTCTCACAGGGAAAAAGTCTTTAAAAATTAATGCTCCTATACTTTTTTTTTTAACACTACTGGGTACCAACAGTAGAGTTGGAAAGCCTTTTGCCTTTTAAAAAAAATGCTTCAAAACGTTTGAACCAAGAAGATTTTCTGTTGAAAGCATAGGTAGGAAGCAATGCACTACAGTAAATGAACAGTGAAAATTTCTATTTCATTCCAGCAGAATAAGTTTAGATGCGTTTACATTTCATATGACACGCTAAATTCTTGTATTAAAACCAAGGAAACCCAAATGGAGTCAATGAACCAAAAACCTGGATTAAAAAAGCTGTTTATCTTTATGCCAGTCTGAGTCAAAAGTTCAATTCTGCATACTCTCCTTCCTCAGAGTGTTCAAATCTGGATCCAAAAGTTCCTGTTGGAGCCAATCTCTAAAACAGATGACTAATAAAACCAACATCATGACACGCACATATATACACGCACATATCTCCTTTTTAACGTGCGGAGTACTAGCTGAGGGCCAGGATTGTTTTAGATTTATTTTATGCATGAAGTGATTCAACTCTCCCTTCCCTGTCCTCCTCCCTTCTCCCAGTCTGGCCAAATCTGTGTGCTGGCTCTTACCATAGCCAAATATTGCAGAAAGGAAGACACTTTTTAAATTTTTTTTTTATTTTTTACCAAAAAGGTAAAAAGTTTTTACTTTTTCTCCCTGTGTTCATCAATCAAATTAAACAGACAGCTTAAAAATTGATGCAAGCAAATGGCATTCAAAGTGCCCCTATGCATTTTATAATTGCACCCAGCTGTGATTATAGTCCCACAGAATATATTTCTGTATTTTCTTTTCTTTCGGTACACTTCACTGGTGATGCACTCCCTAGAAGAGATTCACCCCTTTTAGGAGAGAGAGAGAGTTTACTGGTTTCATGACCTTTTATTTCTGCAGTAGAAATGGGTGAACTCACTTGGAATAAATATGAACCAAGCCAAAACATTACACAGGACAAAATTAATTCCAAATCTGACCTTTCTGAGTCTTAGGGGGAAAAAAAAAAAGAAAAAAAAAAAGGTAAAAAAAAAAAAAAAGGTTGCTTCCCTCTATCTTTTCACCAGTGCCTTACAATTTTCAAGCACCAAAATACCACAGCAGGGACTAAAGCTTTATGGACATGTGTCCTGGTGAAAAGCAGATGAACGGCAAAACTGGAAGACTGGCAGTGCTACGGCCGCTTTTCAGGTAGGCGCCGGGAGCGTGGTGGAGGAGCCCCTGCGGCCGCCTTGGAAATGCCCGGGTGCCCTGGCTGGTTTGAAGCTGCCGGTGCGCCTTGCCCCTCCGACCCACCTCACCACCACCGCTTGTGGTGGCTGAGGCTCAGGAGAGCGGGAACGAGAAAAGCAGCTCTTAAAACACAATGCTGTTTTGCCCCCCATTCGATGCCAGGCTGTGGAGAACAGAGCAAAAGCGTGAGGCAAGGAGGCTTTATTTGCTTGCCAGGGACACGAGAGTGTCCCATGGGAAGCATCTCCCACCAAGGAGGGGTACTGGCGTCAGATTTTTGTTCCCCTCTAAACAGGGGGTGACACGCTGCTGCTC
>NW_009227364.1:0-210 GCF_000690835.1 Fulmarus glacialis | reverse complement strand
CAAACGGGGGGGTCACCGCTCCTGCTCCTGCGACCTGCCTGAGGGAACAGGGGCCCAGGGACGGGTCCTGCCTGTCGCGTTTGCCATGCTGCTGCTGCCCCTTTCATGCCATTTGGAAAACCAAAAGACGGACATCTTGTATTAAAAAACCGCACATGACAGAACAGCGGTTGATTATAAATGTTTGCGGCAGTTAAGCTGTTTCTGTCA
>NW_009227363.1:1055-16030 GCF_000690835.1 Fulmarus glacialis | reverse complement strand
GTACGTGGCTGTCACCCGGCCCTTTGTGGGGTTCGTGCTGCAGGACCAGCGTGCCATCGATCTATTGGCATGGTCCGAGGACACCTACAGCCCCGACGAGCACTTCTGGGTGACACTCAACAGGATCCCAGGTAGGACATCAGGTCTGGGGAGGGTGTGGGGGTCCCCACCCCGGCATCTGCCACCACTTGGCCATTGCTCTTTGTGGTGGCCACCACAGCTCACCTCTCCATGGAGGTGTTTCCAGATGTGGCTCTTGGTGGTGCCCACCAGCGGCTTGTTACCACTCCCATTGTTTCACATGGAGAAACACCCAGGCAGGTGACAGCCCGTGTTGGTGGCACTAATGGCAAGTGAGGAAGGCGTACTGAGCCTCCTTGAGTTTGATGTCTTGGAGATTTATCCACTTGATTGAGCTGTCTTCTGGTGGGAACAGCACCCATGACTGGCTAAGGGAGGTCCCTGGGGGTGGTGGGCTTTGCAGTGTGATGAGTTCAGGGACACCACATGCCTTCCTGCTTAGCAGCAGCTGTCCTGCCCCATGAAGACCCAGGGACGCAGCTTGGCATCCACTTGGCTTCCACCCTCTTCAGCCATACTGTCTCACTAGTCCCACGTGTACTTCCTTGTACCATCTTGCTTCTCCAAAAGCCACCAAAGGGGTTTGTGAATTTCCAGGTCCCTCTCACACACTGGTGGGCTGCACGCCTTCACTTGTAGGGGAGAGGGTATGCACTCGCCCACCTATATGTGGCCCGCCCCAAGCCCCGCGTGTTTCCCAAACATAAATACATGGCCCCAAAGTCCAGCAAAAATTATGGTTGATTTCAACCAGATCTTGCAGAATAATATTCCCAAGGGTGATATGTACACCATTTCAGGCAGATTTCTGAAGTACAAACTCCTGTGCACCAGCTTATAAAGTGCAGGAGAAAAGCTCAGATCAGTTGGTGGCACAGAAGTGTAAAGAAGTTGTTCCCTCCCCTAGAGAGAGATGCCGACAAGGAAGCACAGGCTGTTCCAGGAGACTGGCGAAGACTAGCCTGATGGCAGCTAGGTTTTAACCTATGTGTTGGTTTGATCCTGGAATCACAGGTACGGGACTTGGAAGGCCAAGGCAAATCAGGAAGCCTTTTATGCCGCAAGATTTCCAGCCCAATGTCGGTTTATGTGCATGTTACAGAAATGCCAATGCAGTGGCTCATTTTGTGTAAGTTGCAGATCTTTGTCTTCATAATACATGGTAGCGATGCAAGGAGGAAAGGGAGTGGGCTGCCGCTTGGAGCCAACACATGCAGATCAACTCTCACTGGAATTGCAATGGCAAAAAACCAGGAAGGGCTTAGCAGAGAAGGAGGTTGTGTTTCCTTTGTCCTGTGGATGTGGTCCAGGTTCTGAAGCAGTGTTTTTCCTGCCTCCAAACTTCCGCCACCGAGGGAAGACATGAAATTAAAGGCATCGGAGGGGCTGGCCTGTCTTTCCAGTCACTTGTGACTGTCTTCACACCTGAGTGGTGCAGTTCTGGTGGCGGCTCTTTCTAAGAGCTGGTGGTGGCAAACTCATTTCCAGGGCAGTGCTCAGTACTGCTGCCCGCGAGGCGGCTCTTCCCCCCTCCTCGTTTTCAGGGACAAAACTCTGCTAACCTTGATGGAGTGGGAGACGAGAGGTGGACAAAAGTAGAGTGAGCAACTCATGCTGAAGTTTATATTAACTTTCACCATCAGCACCACTTTTCAGACAAACCGTATTTATAAGAACAGGGCCCCAGAACAGCTTCTGAATCTGAAATCAGTCACTCAAACAAATATTTAAAGGACAATGTGGTAAATCCATTTTTTTTTCCAGTGCTGAGCTACATTTTCCCCTACTCTTTAATTAACTTACAAAAATGCCTAGTTTACTCAATTTGGGAGACGGTGAATAATGTGAAGTCAGTAGTTTTGTATTCCTGGAAGGCAGCACCTTCCAGTGTTTTTGTGGATGTCCTGGAGTCGTTCCTGTTTTGTCCGTCATCTTTCTGCTTTCCCACCATGTCAGCAGTTTCCAAGTCTTTCCGCACACCACATTTAGTGCCATTTGTTCTGAATAGATTTTTAATTTGGGATGATAATGCACATCCCAGGCCATTTAAAGTGTATATCCCTTGCCATCACTGCCTCTTTTTGACTTTTATAAAGTCTTATCTTTAGGTTAATGCTTTCTGCAAAAGAGTAATATTTTCTGAATTTTCCCCAGGACAAAACCACACTTTTTGGCATGTTATTTTATTTGATAATGGCTCAATATACAAAGGGGGAGAAATAAGGTTGTGAAGTTCTGGTTACAGCTGCCACATATCTCTGTTAATGGCAAAGTGCTATGGTGGTTCTGCTGTTGGATCATATGGTCTTTTTGCATTTGGTATAAAAGTCATGACTCAGTATTTGCAAACAACCATCCTTACTTGCCAGGAACAAGCCATCCTTAAAAACACAGAGCAAAGCAAACAAACAGAAAAAACCCTGATGTTTAACCTAATCCCATCCAATTTCTCAAAAAAAACCAACCCCAAAACCAAACCCCCCTGGCATTAAACAGTGTATTTAGGTTCTGGTTTGTCCTTCACAAGCAAAATAGTTGTTGTGTTACGGTAACTGTAGAGGTACTGTACTTGTTGCCACCCAGGGAGGGAACAGAAAAAATTGTAACAAAATCTTACTTTGCTTTCACCTCTAATTTTTAGAAAACTCCAAGGTTGGGATGATGACACTCTCGCAGCTACCATTTCGGCACCAAGGGCTTCTTGTGGGTGCTGCAGTCACCAGCTGAAATTGTGCTTTACAGAACTGCTGGCAAATCACCCCATTTAGGATTGTAGTTAACCAGCAAAATAAATACACATTTTAAGTGAAGTTATGAAAATTGGGAAGAGGGCTAATGGGCCTTAAAAAAAGAGAGAGGTTGGAACTAGAGATTAAAATGTCTGTTCTATTGTAGTTAAAATCATATCTGAAGGGCTTAGGTTCCCCGTCTTTGCACAGGTCCCACAACTCCAAACCAGTGCTCTTATGCATTTTGTACAAGCTCTAAAAGGCCTCGTTCTCATCTCATTGTACATTGAGGAAAATTGCCATTGTTTCAGTATATGGAGTCAGTAGAAATGATGGATAATAATACAAAAGTTATGAAGATGTTTTCATAAAAAGCTGCATGGTTCCCTCCCTGCCACTCGTATAATTGTTTCCTTTAAAAGGAAAACAGGAGGAAGTAGGAATAACAGGCCTTAAATATCCCTACTAAAAATCTGGAAGAAAAACACTTGAAAATGTTTAGCTGTTAAAACAGCTTAACTTTTGCTTCACCTATGATTAGATTATTATCAGGTGCTATTAGTATTTATTAATAGTAATAATACTTAACACTGTTATTGCTATTGGACTCCCCACCCCCTGCGTGTACAACAGATTGACAAAAATCACCGAGTTTTGCTAGCGAGGAGGGCTATCCGCTGCAGGGGGCTCTGGAGCAGGGGCTGAGCTTCAGCAGTGTGTGAGCAGCACGGAGCAGCGGTGCCCCAGCTTACCCCAGCACCCCCTCGGCTCCAGCCTCCCACTGCTCAGGGTGCACAGGGAGCAGCCGGGTTGGTACAAATCCTCTCCTCCCCGGTCACCGCCACCAGTCAGTGCTGGCGCTTCTGCTGCATTTGTTAAAAAGCTTGAGTCCCAGGTACCCCTCAGCGGTAACACTGCAGTAATTCTGTGCATTTGAGCAAGTCAGTTTTTTCCTTTGCTTTCAGCTTCATTAGGGAAAGCAGAAATAACGTCTGCATTTTTGTACCTGCTGGCATGCACGTTGGCTCCCCACACGTTGCCTGTTCTGCCTTTTGATAGCTCAGGGACAGCACTGGTCATTGCTTGCTGGTCAGGAAAGAATAAAAGATGGTTAGTGTCCTGGTTTCGGCTGGAATAGAGTTAAATTTCTTCCTAGTGCTGTGTTTTGGATTTACTATGAGAAGAATGTTGATAACACACTGATGTTTTCAGTTGTTGCTAAGTACCCTGCTAGTCAAGGACAGCTTAAAAAAAAACAAGCGCTGGGAGGGAGCACAGCCAGGACAGCTGTCCCAGCTGGCCAACGGGATATTCCATACCATGTGACATCATGCTCAGTATATGAATGGTAGGCATGATCCAGGATGTAGCGATCGCTACTTGGTTATTGGTCAGCGCGGGTGGTGAGCAATTGCATTGTGCATCACTCACTTTGTCTATTCTATCATCATTATTATTATTTTCCCTTTTCTGTTCTATTAAACTGCCTTTATCTCAACCCACGAGTTTTTCTCACTCTTACCCTTCCAATTCTCTCCCCATCCCACTGCTGGGGGGTGGGGGGGAGTGAGCGAGTGGCTGCGTGGTATTTGGCTGCCTACCAGGTTAAACCACGACAATTAGTTTTTTCCAAGCAAGCAAGCAAGTTATATACAAGCGTTTGTGCTACAGTGAGAAACTGGGGCATTTCCAGCTTTTCTTAGCGAAGTGATTCATATATTGGGTGGCAGTTACACAGTCCATGCCGTTGTTTTATTCTTCAACAACTGATTGAGTCAATAAGAAAGACAAAATTTGCTGAAAGGGATAAGTTCATAGAAAGCTTTTATGATTTTAGATCTTTGTTTTTTTTTTTTTCCCCCCTGTATTCTGAAGTCAGTTTTAGGGAGTACTTCAATAAACTTCTTTCACTGAATTGGATATGATACTGCAGTACAGATCAGGCAGGGAGGTTTCCCCAGCTGTACCTACCTGTTCAGCTCTTGCTTTCAAAGGCAAAGACTTCATCCCATGGCAATGGTCTGTTATAGCTACTGCCTTGCACTGACTATACTGAAATTCCCTTGACTCACAGCAGTTTCCTACACATTGCATACATATTGTCTGTTTACTCTTCAGCAAATACCAAACACTGCATGTTCAGCATTTCCCCCTTAATTATTTAAAATGGATGTTTGCCAGGTTATAGCAGGACTGGATCATTTACTGATGAGGAGAGGTCCTCTTACCAGTTTATCTCCTAGATAGGTCCTGTGATCTGCCTATACTTACATATATTATTATATAACATTATAGGCTATAGTTGAGTTTCAACAACTCCATCCAGTTATACCATGCTTGAATTTGTTCTGATAGCCTCTTTTCTCAAAAAAAAAAAAAAAAAAGAAAGGATTTACCATTCAATTCATGTGAAGGTACTAGGTGTCAGTGGCCCAGTGTTCAAATAGCCCTCGGAAGGCTGTGCTGGTTGGGAGGATGACATGAGTGATCGTACTTGCATGCAGTATCATATTGAGGCTGTTGCAAAAGAGGGATTTTATTTCTCAAGTGAAATGTTTAGGTCTCTTGGGCTGACATCTTGTTTATGTCATGAAAGTTGTTTTCAGTGAAGAAACTTGACAACAAGGTTAGCAGCCAGCTATCTGTTGATGCATATTCCTAAGAATTTCATCCCAGTTCTGTGGAGAAGGGTCCCAGAGAGTGGACATAAACCTAAACACATAACTGTTAAAAGAACTAATTATTTGATTTTCTGTTATCTAATTGCAGGTGTCCCAGGATCCATGCCCAACGCATCATGGGAAGGTGACCTGAAAGCGGTGAAGTGGATTGATATGGAAGAGAGCCATGGAGGTTGTCATGGTAATGTGTACATTTTTCTCCATTTCTTCTTCCTATTCATATAGTGAAAAACACTCGACTGTTGTTCCTGTACTCCTACAGCCTCTAATCATAATGTGAGACAGTCTTTAGACAACACTTCATCGGAGAGAAGACATTAAAAAGGAGTCACCTCCTTCACAGTCCATATGTGAATGATATTAGCCACATAAACAGTGAGAAAGCTGGAAGAGTTGCTTCTTCATCAGGAATTTTATAGAATATAAAGCCTTGGGAAGAGCGATATTTGGCAGCTCTTAGGGCTCACATGAGTTAGCTGACTATTTTCTTGAAGGCTTTGGGGGAATTTTCTCGCAGGTGGGTGGGAATGACCCGCATGTATGTCCCACGCTGGGATGCAGATGCGCTAGAGCCAGCAGCAGCGTGCAGGGCAGGTGTCCTGTGTGAACTTGGACAAATCCCAGCTCTCAGCTGCACACCGACGCCTGCCAGAGCCACAGCTGACGAGGAACCTAAGGAGCTGTGGGCTGACGATGATGGCTGAGCTTTGAGTTTTCCTATGACACGTTACTTCATGACATGACATTAGCAGTAGATAGTCTCTGTATGGCACACTTAATTTTTCAGTCACTAGTTTGTACATTGCATACTGCTACTACTTCTGACATATCCAATTGGGACAAGAAAGGGAATGCCAAAATGCTAATGACACAAATTTTATTTCAAGAATTCTTAATCCATAACATAGTTGTTTGTATTGAGGAGAAAAATTCTGAGAACTTCAGTCAGCTTCAATTACAGCAGTTTCACATCAGCATAGCTACATTGAAATCAGTGAAATTACACCAATATCACCCCAAATTAGTTAGTGGAAAATCTAGTATGAGTAAAAGTATCGGTTTCTCGTCACTGACAGAAGCAAATTCCCCTTTGCTGTGTTTCACCCTTGAGAAAAAGTCTCAAGTAGTAACACTTCTTTTCTGAGCTGTCTCCTTATTTTGCTCATTATTTATTCTGAAGTAACTTTCTTCATTTCATCCCATTATTCATACTTATTCCCATTGCATGTTCAGTAGGCCTTTTAGCATGTTTGTTGTGTAGGAGATTATTTATAGTGGCTTTGCAGATAAAACTTCTCAAAAAGAATGATTTTGATCCTTGATTCTGACGTTGTTTTTCTTTGTCTTTTGGCAGGCCATTATGTCAGAGGCATTTGTGTATATGGAACAGGCGACCTCAAGTGGCTTTTTAACTCCACCTGTATGTTTGCAAATAAGTTTGAGCTCAGAACATACCCTCTGACTGTGGAGTGCCTGGAGCTGAGACATCGGCAGAGAACCTTGTCCCAGAGTGAGGTTCAGGTGGAACCCAACTGGTATTTTTAGCTAGCAAAACCCCAGGCTACAACATCCATAAAAGTTGTCAAGAGAATAGCACCAGCAATCTTAATTTCTGCTGTGCTAGAAGCACAAACTCATGAGACCAGTTTCTTTAGGATTTTCTGTAGATGCAGCTCGGGTCAGCTTGTCTCACACTGTCTGCAAATCTCACCTTCCACTTAACACACAGAGGCCAAAGTGCAAGAGATCCAAAAAGAGACACAAGGGCAAAGCTCCTCTTCCAGCTGCAAGAGGAGCTTTGCACTTCTAATGGGCTGTTTTCCAGCCCCAACTTTTGTCTTGCTACACTGTCATTGCTATCTTTTTCTATAAAAATATAAACAGGGTCATGCATCCCTGGCACTTCTCGTGTCTAAAAGAGAAGTGTGCACATGTGGTAAGCAAAAAGGTCATGAGTCACGGTCAGCAAGATCTTAAAAGCAGGAACACAACTGCTGGCTATACATACAGATACCGTTTTGTCAAAAATACTGATATTTATTGCAGAGAACTGACGGAAAAGTACTGGAAATGGAATAAAGATGCTGCACTCCCAGATCTTACCTGTTCTTTAAATATCTGTTGGGACAAGGTTTGTAAGAGAAAATGGCATCTTTTACTAGATCAATGGGTGTAGTTAGAAAAATCAGATAAGCTTTCAGGCACAAGAGCCCTTTTCCATGTCTGAAAAACGGGGGCTTGCATATTTATCTTACTTGGGCAACTAACAGAACAGGAAAAAATAAAAAAATTCTCTACACGCATTTTGGCCCACCAGTGACCTTAGATCATCATGTGTAAGGACACAGACGAAGAGATGTAAAGCGGGGAAGGAAGTAGCAAGATAAATATTTTCAGGACTGAAAAAGCAGTAACTGAACTTTGGCAATAACTCAGTAATTCTGTGTCATATTTTGATATGGCATAAGCCTTCTTCCCAAGTTTCCTTCCTTTCATCTTCGTATAATGGTTAATGCACATACTTAACCTCGGGGTTCACTTCATCACAGCCCTATTTTTATTCCCCCATAACAGCCACTAGAGGGAGGCCATAAAATATCTGAGCAGATTTTCCCGTCCAAGTCTACACAACCCTTTAAACCACAGAAAATCTCAACAGACTAAGCATGCTGCAGAGAAAAAATCAGTGCTCGGGAAGATTTTAGTATGGCAAACAGAAGGTAAAAGTTACAGGTATTGGTCATCATGTCCTAAAAAACAAAGCAAGGAAGCAAAACTATGAATGCTTCTTCCTGTAGCTATGATGGTTGTATTTACGTGGCATTTTAGCAGCGCTGTTGAGTGACCTAGTCAGCAGGATGGAGGCGGTATAAATCCAGATGCCTGAATCTAAGGAGAGTTTGTGCTGCTCTCCTGTCTCTCTTCTGAACAAGCAATGATGGCTCGAAGAGTGCCTCTTGAACAACAGCAATTTGCCGCCAACTTTATTAAAACTTTGCTAATTTCAGGGTCTTTCAGCAAACTGGATTGCAAACTGCAGCAGTTCAGAAATGACAACACATCATATTTAAATGTCCTGAAGCATGGCTGGTAACCCCCGGGGAAGGTTCTGAACAGGCAGGATCTGCTTCAGTCAGCTTATTCTGCATTTATAGCTGCCAACACCTAATAACGCAAATCCCTGCAGAAAAGCACCAAGAATTTACCTCCAGAGCAGAACTTTGGTGGAAATCCTGTTCAGTTTTTTAGGGAGGGGAGAAGAAGAGGGCTTTGCTAACTTGCTGCCATGGTGGCAGCTTAAGAGAGAAGTATTTCAGAGAAAGTAATTCTTTTAAAGAGGGAGTTTTAGCGTGTTCAACTTGAGAGATCTGGAACCAGCCCCCCTTTTGCTTTATCAAGCTGAATATTCCCCAAATTGAAACATTCCAAATAAAATAAAGGCATTCTCACCATTTTATGTGAATATTTAAAGTATCACAGGGTACAAACAAGATTACTTTTCATTGTTCAGATTCTGCAGGCAAAAGGCAAAATATCACCCAACAGCAGAAGCAGTAGGCTTGGCAGTTTGAAACTACGTATATAAAAGGGTATTGTACTCCGAGCCTGAACAAATATAAGTATTTTAAGACTGGGTTATATTACCTGTTTAAGTAAGAACCCAGAAAAAACATCACAGCTTGTTAGTCTATTGAGAGATCATGCTACTCCACATTGTGTTTCTCTGGAAGTCAATTATTTGTTTTCATTGTGTGCCTGATTTTGGGTGCAACACCTGCCTCATCAGCCTCTTCTTTTTTTTTTTAAAGAAAGAACATTACAGTTAATCACCGTTTGTGAAGTGATGTGGAAAGAAAAGAGGGAACAGAACAACTTCTGGCAGCCAAGCTCAAGAAATGCATCTAAACCAATATGACCTAACAGTATTAGCAGTACTTGGAATGGCAGTAAAAGACAAGGAGAGATGAAAAACTGGAGGAGGTGGCTGGTAGGAAGGACGTTAAGGAGGGTTAGACTCCTGTGCACAACAGTAACAACAGTGATGCAGTTCAGGAACTGCGGTGCACCTCTGTAGAGGGAGCTTGCTCTCTGAGTAACCCACATCTGTTCCTTCTTGTTTTCTACAATTAAGGCAAGGGAAAATGAGAAAAGTAAACTCTTCCCCAGTGCTACTTGTAGCTGCCTTTCTGAATCAGTATGAACAGCGGAGCAAAGTTTTCAGTTCTGTTCAGTTGCTCACTCAGAAGCTGACCTGGACGAGGCACATAAAGAACTTGCTTTCTCTAATGGGATTTCCAACCAGGTCAGACTTTCCACTGAAGTCAGTTTGACTTGCTTAGACAACCCACTGGATGCCTTTCTGCTTATTGAGCTCCTAAAGACTTCTATACGCCTTGCCCAAGCAGCCAAAATATCACTGTAAGATTTAACGCATGTGCAACTGCAGACTTTTGACCCCGAGGACAGTGAAATGAGCACAGGAACAGGCCGCGCAGGGAGGCTGTGCAGTCTCCATCCTTGGAGGGGCTCAGGACCCCACTGGACAGAGCTCTGAAGTCATGACAAGCACATCTGCATAGGCTGTCATCACTTTGGGATTAGGATTCATGCCTACGAATGGAAATCATCAGTCTCCTTTCTTCAGCCTTTGTGTATTCTTAATATTAAGGACATTTTCACATACTCTATGATGCTGTATGAGCAGCTCCATGACCCTGCAAACTTCTGTGCCTGTTCTAGATACTGCAATATTTTTCCTTCATTCCCTAGCACCTCAGATGTTCAAAATACTAAAAATGAGCAAGAGGAGCATGCATTCCTCTTTTGTCACTCCATATGTGAGGTAGGGAGGAGAGGACATCTGGAGGAGCACTTCTGCACCTTCTGTCAGTGATAGGGAAGAAACGTCACCATTACTTCACCCCTTGATTGCTTTGTCTTAGCCTAGGACAAATCTTGGACTCATCATTGGAATTTGTTTAACTGGTCTATTAACGCAAAGACGTAATCGTGCAAGACATGGAGTACTCTGCTATGTGGCTGTACAGCATAGTAGTTGGGCTTGCAATGGGACATATGAGCTGACAGGCCTGGTGCTTGCTAAGTCTCAAATTAAGTGGAACTTTCTCCTACTGGGTTTTAAAGTATCTGTTGGATGTGAGAGTTGAGAGCTTCTTCCCAAGCTTTCATCTTCCTAAGACACACTATTTCTTCAGGTCCAGTAGGCACCGTCAGGTGTTCGTTTTCCACCCCACAGTGCAGCACCGTGAAGTTAATATGTGAGCTGAGACACTAGCTAGCTCCCAGGGCCTGATCCAAGCCGACAGAAAGGGCCACAGGTCAGGCTGAGCTGGTGCAGTCAGTGCTTGGCGTGGGGTGATGAGCAGAGCTGCTGTAGATGGAGACCCTGTGGCCACGCATTCCCCATAGCCAGCCCACATCAGCAGGAGCTGCAGTTTCAGGCTCACACAACGTGCATGGCCGCAGGTCTGCTGTTCCCCATTGTGAGTAACTTGTAGGTTTCACGCTATTTCCCTTTCAGCTGAACACACCCAAATACTTTCAAAAATCCCCCACCCCTAGGAACATGTATGTTCTACGTGTGTCTGCAACGTCGGAGGTGTGCGCAGCAGCCAAAAATGTCCGGCAGTGTGTGCCAGGCTGCAGGAATTGTGAAAGAGTCCCCGGGAGCACAGTTGTGAGAGCGGGTCCAAGAAAAGCAAGATGCAGCGCGCTCTGCCTCATCCTGTTCACGGCAGGGCTCGAGCCTGCTATTGCAAACCGGGCATCTGTGCAAATGCTGCTGTAGGGCTCTGCTCTAGAGGCCTGAATTAAATTCGCCAGCAGCAGGTCCACAAGCAGGACTTTTTGGAGAGAAGGGAGGACAAGCCTTAGGCCTAGCTCGTGGCTCGATGTCTAGCAGCAGTGCTGCAAAAGCCAGCCTAAACCAGCAGGCTCCCAGCCCTCCCGATCCCACTCCGGCTAGATTTGTCCATGTCCTAGCTGTATCAATTCCTCTACCAAAAGGCCAAACAGTACTTGTGCCAGCCCAAAAGAAGGGGTGGCAGAGATGATCCCAGGACTAGGAGCCAGGCAGCTGCTCAAGTTGAGTCTAGTGACAAAAAAGAAAAAAAGGAAAAAAAAAAGGAAAAAGAAAAAAAAAGAGAGGCTTACCAAGGTATCCTTCTACCTTCACTTAAGGAATGAAAGTAATGTGAATGTATTCATGTTTTCAGTTTTACCACTACTATTAGGCATCACCTTAGAGGTCATATAGTAGCCAACTAATACGGGTGCAATATTGGACCTCCCTGCCCAAATGAATAACAGAAATAGCATAAAAGAAAGGAGAGGTGACACGGAAGTTGCAGAACAAAGCAAAAGCCAAGCACACTTTAATGGGCTTGTGGTCTGGTTTGGTTTGCTCTCTTGCAATATCCCACTCCTCTGTTAAAGTACACTGCCTTGTCCTGCAAACCTTGTCTCAATTTGTGGGCACCACAGCTACCACAAACCCACCATTTTGGCACCCACAACTGCAAGACTGAAGCTTCGATGTGCATGAATAGATCATCGCATAGCCACAGGAGGCATAAAACTAAAGTAGCCAGTAGGACTGTCTTCTCACTGGCTTCTGAGTCAGTCACTGGCTTCTGATTCAGTTAAAGCATCAAAGACCCTGGTGGACCCGACTTCTGTGAGCTGTGAAGTCAGCAGTGGCATCAGCAACACCAAACAATGAATTAAGTAGAAGCTGCAAATGCTGCAAACACCATGGAGGATGGTGCCAGGATCTGCCTCTTAGCACACACTGATTCAGAGATCAAGAGACTATGTCACGCCGTGTCATGCAGGAATACAATAATGTCCTCAGTGTCCACCAGGAACCAGCCTGTTAACATACAAATACCTAATGAACATAACATCTTGACATAAGGCTTAAAAAAAGTTTTACTGGCATTGCTCCACACCAGAGAGGCACTTTTGCTGACCCTCTGCAAATAAATCCATTCTTAATGGATTTGAATGAAAATGGATTTTCATTGCTCCAGATTGACAGTGCCACCCTATAGCTATGGTTTTGCTTGCCACCTCCTTCCTCTCCCCACACCAGAGAAGCCGGGGTGATTCAGACCTCTGCTAACAGAGGACCACCCAAGACAAGGTCTTTGCCTAGCACGTCCTGCTGGCTCATGGCTGGTCACTGCCAGCAGAAATTTTAAGGCACTGTGGTGGTTTGCTATGCGAGCATCAAGGCTCACTCATAGGAGTGACAAACAACTGGCTGCTGTGTGAATGTCATTTTTGGGAGGGGCACCTGAAGAGTCTGGACGTAGGCACTAGAAATATGCACCAAGGCAACACAATGGCATCCAGTAGGTAACAGGTAAACCTTACTATCTGATCTGATCAGGTATATCAAACCAAAAGCAAAGGTCCTGCTTTAAACAAAGGAGCCAGCCTGGTTTTGATCAGCAAGCCATTGCAGACAGTCAGCACTATGTTGGCTAGATGCTTCAAGCTCCACTGCAAACCCGGTCTGCCTAAAACACAAATATTTGCAGCGCATCTAATGGCACAAAAATGCAAATCAAATTGTCTTCACAAAAGACGGCAAGCTTCTGCAAATGTGATCCATAGTCTTACTCTTTTCCATGGCACCCGTTAAGGGCAGTAGAGGAGGTCTTAAGAGGATGGGTGGAGCTCAGAGAAAGGGGGGCCAGAGAACATGGGGAAGGGGAGGACACCGGAAAAGATAGAGAAAACTTTAGGACAAAAGTGGGGAGAAGGTAGGAGAAGGAAAACAAGGAAAGGAAAAGGAAAACACAGCACATGAGAGAATGAACTGAGAATGGGAAGAGCTGATAAGCTAAACAGGATAAAAATACTGTTTTGGTAAGTGTCATTCATTCAGTGTAAGCCTTCTTTTCCAGATAACCTGGGGCAAATGGCTGGTTTGCCATAGAGTTCATAAAACTGCAATAGCACGTTTTTGGGTTTGATTTGTTTGTTTAGTGAAAGCCTGGCAACTGTATTAACTTTCTTTTGGTTGAAGTATGTTTGTGCTAGTCCCTTAACTGTTCATATACAACAGAACAAAGGTGCAGCCTGCACCGCTCTTTTTCGGAGTCTTTTATGGAAGCAAGTGTGGAAGAAAGTTCATTGCCTTGTGAAGGAATTGGTCTGACCATAGTTTGCAGCATGCAAGCTTCAGATCTTCTGATTTTTTTTCCTTGCAAATATATCCAGGCCCAAGCATAGCTACCATCAGTAGTGCAGCTGAAGAAAAAAACCCCACAAAGCAGAAGGCATGATCAACAGGTCATTTGTGTTGTCCTACAGGCAGGCCTTGAAACTTGCCAAGTTCGGTAAACTTTTGGGTACACATTAATGAACAAGCTCTGCCAGGGGTCAGAAGGTAATTTGCTTCTTGTGTCAGATGAGCCTCATGATATTTTCCTTTCTGTAAAATATGTAAGAGATCTTGTCACAAGCACAAACCTCAGCGCTCAGTTCTCAAAGCACGGCTGGGAAGGAAGGAGGCAGAGATCAGCTGGGAATTTGCACAAATTTCACGGTGCTTGTGTCACACAGAATCATGGACCAGCTGAGGTTGGAAGGGACCTCTGGAGACCACCGACTCCAACCCACCTTTCTCAAAGCATGGTCAACTTGCTCAGGGCTGGGTCCAGTTGGGTTTTGAATATCTTCACAGATGGAGGCTCCACAGCCTCCCCAAGCACCTCTTCCAGTGTTTGTCTGCCTTCAGAGTGAAAATTATTTTACTTAAGTTTAAATGAAATTTCCTGTATTTCAACTTGTGCCCATTGCCCCTTGTCCAGTCACCACTGAGAAGACCCTGTCTCTGTCTTCTTTATTCTTCCCCATCAGATATTTACACACATTGATAAGATGCCCCTGAGCCTCCTCTCCTCCAGGCTAAACAGTCCCAGCTCTCTCAACCGCTTCTTGTATGAAAGATGCTCCAAGCTGTTAATGATCTTCATAGCCCTTTGCTAGACCTGCTTCAGTATGTCCATGTCTGCTTTGCACTGGGGAACCCAGGCCTGGACCCAGCACCCCAGCTGTGTCTCACCACAGAGCAGAGGTGAAGGATCACCTCCCTCGACCTGCCTAATGCAGCCCAGGGTGCCGTCTGCCTTCTTTACTGCAAGGGCACATTGCTGCCTCACGGGCAACTTCTTGTGACGCCCTGGGACCCCCAGGACCTTTCCTGCAAAGCTGCTCTCCAGCCGATCAGTCCCAGGCACTTCTGCAGCCCCAGACTGGGAGAGCTGCATCCTCCCTCAGGAGCTGGGACTGCAGCCAGTGCAATGCCTGGGCAGCTTGTGGTGCCAGGGATTGTGCCCTGTAGCACATCACCACCATCGCTCAGCACGTGCATACTGTTGTCAGAATTTCCAGGGAATCCAGATGTTTTCTTTTGACATCTGTATTGGGCTTACGTGGCAAGGTTGTGGTA
>NW_009227363.1:0-865 GCF_000690835.1 Fulmarus glacialis | reverse complement strand
CCTCTTGTATAACATATTTAATAAAAACGCTGCACAGCAGCGTGAGAGAGGAGTGAGAAAACGTGAGAGAAACAGCCCTGCAGACACGCAGGTGAGAGCAGAAGAAGGGGAGGAGGTGCTCCAGGCACCGGGGCAGAGATTCCCCTGCAGCCCCTGGAGAAGACCATGGTGAGGCAGGCTGTCCACCTGCAGCCCTTGGAGGACCATGGGGGAGCAGATATCCACACTGCGGCCCTAAACGTGAGAGAAACAGCCCTGCAGACACGCAGGTGAGAGCAGAAGAAGGGGAGGAGGTGCTCCAGGCACCGGGGCAGAGATTCCCCTGCAGCCCCTGGAGAAGACCATGGTGAGGCAGGCTGTCCACCTGCAGCCCTTGGAGGACCATGGGGGAGCAGATATCCACACTGCGGCCCTTGGAGGACCCCATGCCACAGCAGGTGGACATGCCCTGAAGGAAGCTGCAGCCCGTGCAGAGGAGCCCACGCTGGAGCAGGTTTGCTGGCAGGACTTGTGACCCCGTGGGGGACCCACGCTGGAGCAGTCTGTTCCTGAAGGACTGCACCCCGTGGAAGGGACCCACGCTGGAGCAGTCCGTGAAGAACGGAAGCCCGTGGGAAGGACTCACATTGGAGCAGTTCGTGGAGGCCTGTCTCCCGTGGGACGGACCCCGCGCTGGAGGAGGGGAATCGCGTGAGGAGGAAGGAGCAGCAGAGATGGGGCACTATGGACTGACCGCAGCCCCCATTCCCCATCCCCCGGGGAGTCCGAGTGATGTTGAGCCTGGGCAGAAGGGGAGGAAGTGGTTTTATTTTACTTCTGACTTTCCTACTCTGTTATTACTCGACAATGAACTAAATTAATCTCC
>NW_009227362.1:92999-96928 GCF_000690835.1 Fulmarus glacialis | reverse complement strand
TCCCCTCTTCCCCCCGCCCCCCAGCATTTCACTAAAAGTTTGGCATTAAAAAGGAATTAAAACCAATAGAGCTTAAGGGGCAGGCAATGACCTGTGTTCAACGAGTCTTAGTTTTAAAAAATGAAAGAGTTTCACAAAGAGCGAATAGCAGTACTTTACTTCATTCAACTGCTAACAGGACAGCGTTCATTCCCAACAGAAGGCTGAGCAAACTGAGGATTCACTGATTCACCAAACTGTGCTCATCGCAGGCCTTTGTGGAAAGAGCTGGTTTTATGATCCCTGTTTGCAGTTCCCGTTTCTGGCAATGGCTGAGAGCAGTTCAGTTCCTTCCCTCCCTGGTACCCCACGGTTCAGACTAACCTTGTGATGACTCCTTATCCATGGTCCTAACACAAAATCTACCAAGTGCAACTCAAATGTTGCTGTTTATTTCAGTGGGTACTTGAACAAATCTCACATCTGTAGCAGCAAAACATCAGAAGGAAGACCACAGTCTTTTCCTCTGGTTAATTTTCTATATGAAATAATGCAAAGGGGTTGAATGTAATGCCACTGCCACCAACTTTGTCATCTGTAAATTCCCCTCTCAAATTTCAGAAAAATCACTCTCCAGCCCCAAGCATTGCATAGGGTTACAGAAGTTCTAAGCATCTGCATATCATCTCACATGTCCCTTCAAGTAAAATGAATCTGCAATTGGATTTGCCGTTTTTATTTCATAGTAAGTTGTTTGGATATTATCATTCTGCCTAGTTTATAAATATAAAGCCGAAATGCCCACAAAAATAGTGTCTGCTCATACGTACTGAGACAATGTTTGATGTGTTTCCACTCCAGAGCAGAAAAGAATTGATTTTCAGAAATCTTATTTGTGTTGATGAGTGGTCAGTGAGACTTCAGGCCAATGCAGACATATTTGCAAAACATATTTACAAGAGAAAATGCTTTTGGTTATCACTGCTCTGAAGTTTTCATAAGAAAAGTCTGTGGACAGATATTCTCTAGTGTTAATATATGTTATCAGCTTTTGCTCAAGGACAATGCTGAGAAAATGACATGTAGAGACTTTTTTTTTTTTTTTAGGGTAAACAATCACACAGAGTAGGTTAACCATCTGCTCCTCCACTAGGTAGATATGAGCCATGTTTCCAATAAAAACCCAAGAAAATGTTAGTAGCACTTTTCTGGGTTTGTAATTGCAGGTAATATTGCAATAAATTGACCTGGAGCATGAGTATTTTTCTTTAAAAAAAAAAAAACCCAAACAAACTCACTTTGTGTTGCCTGAGCTGACTCATCCAGTTGACTTGGCATATTCTCCATATCAGCTGCATACCTTTTTAAAAATAAACAAAATGAAAATTTATGGACAGTCTTCTTGTCAGGACTGGTTATATACACTGCCTCCTAGCAATAACAACTTGTACATGTTTCATATCTTTCATAGAAGGATCTCAAAGCAAAGATTACAATTCCACCTCATCCTTCCCAAGAAGCAGAGAAATTGGAGCAGCAGATGCTCAGCAAACTTGAGGAAAAAATTCTCTTTGCAGATTACTTACAGAAAGCAGGATAAAAACATAAGGTTTGACTCTTTCCTTTTCTAACACGATAGCTACAGAGCCTTCTGATGAAGGAAGAAGGAATGTTCACATGTCTTACAAATTTAGGATTTCTTCAGATATTAGTGTTAGTTGGGAAAATCTTATTTCTTAACCCTTACATTATGGATAATTAATTCTTTTCCTCCTCCCTAATTTTCCATCAGCACCACCCATTTAGTAACAGATAATTCTGTGCCTTTCTTCTTTTGACTACCACTGCTGCAATGCTGAAGAGAATGAGTGAGGGGAGGAGTAAAGCAGAAAGAGTCAGGAATGAAAAGGGAGGGTTTGTATGGGGGGAGAAAGAGATGAAGAACAAGCAGAGGTCAAAGCAAAGAAGAAAGAAAACAGGAGAAAAAAAAAAGAATAAGAAAGCAAGAGAAGCAGAGAAGAGGCTTACGTACTTCTGGGAGACTTGGAAATGTTCTGGAGAGGTGTCTCGTACATCTCTTAATCTTTCTGTTTATACATCACACCACCTATCCTTCTCACCACCTATCTCCAGCAGGCTGAAGGAGCTTTAGGATGGGAGTATTTTGCTCCACGGACTTTTATTTATAGCCCTATGTCTATACAGGACAAAAACCCCACTGTACAGGATCTAGCACAGCTGAGCTCCAGTCATAATTTCAGATCTCTGGATACAGTAAAGTACAAACAAATAATATTTGTTTATGTTGCCATATTATTGCAAACATCTAACGAAAATATGAGCACAGCAATACAGTGCAGCTCTATTGCAGGAGGAGTCTGAGCTCTCTGGGTGAAAGAGCACCAGTGACATTTGTAAGAGAGCAATGGCCAAGAGCTCTGCTCATATTCAACTCCTCCATGGAGTCTTTCAGTCCCAGATATGGCCTGAGCCACGCTTCTCTGGTAGAAGTTACCAGGGGCACTGCAAAGATTACAATTTTTTTTTTTTTTTTTTTTTTTTTAGATCAAATGAGGTAAAGGCCCAAGCCTCCTCATGCCCAAGGAAAAAAATTGTCTTGCTGACATAAACTACTAAGAAATTAGAGGAAAAAAGGGATGGAATTGTGCTTGGACAAGAAATGAGGGCTAAAACATTTCTTCTCTGTTCTTGGATTTGTCACTCCCTGACTGAAGAAGCATTAAGGAAAATATTACGAGAGTGTCATGCAATTTTCAGACTTATTTATGCAAATTGACAAAAATCCCATCCAGTCAACAGCTCTACATCAGTTTATTCTAATTAAAAATCTAATCTTTAGTGCCTGATTTGATGGCTGTTGGCCATCTTGTGAAGTTGAACACTTCTGAAAAATCAGGCAATGAATATCTCATATCAGGTTTGCAAGATCAATGAACATTAAAAAAACCTCCTTTGTTATTCAACTCAGATAAAGTGGAGATAACACTAGACGGGATGACTCAGGGATTGTACGCTCATGAAATAACAACGTGTAGTACTGATGCCTTCATCCTGACAGCTTGGGCTACATGTGTCTTTGCTCTGATCCAGTACAGGCATTCTTCTGCTAGCTTTATCCTTAAAAGATTTGTCTAAAAAAAAAAAAAAGAAAATTCCTGTGGATGGAGAATATTTCTATTATACTGGATTGATCATTCTCTTCTGGTCTTGAAGCAGCATATACAAATAGGGGTTTTGGAACTTCTTCCTCAAAGAGGTTAAAAAATGTATGGTACTGACATACATTTTTGTTTTGTACGTGCTCTGTACCAGCCTCATCGACCCATTTGTAAAAGACTGCCATGTATGTTGAAGGCTATTTAGGATGGAACTTGGCATGTCCAAAATCAAAGTCCCAAGCCTCTGAAGAACAGCGCCAAGCTCCCAGGTGGAGATGTTCATAGGTCACACCTTCCCTGGATAAGCATGGAAGCAGTGCGGAACTCACATTGATCCTATACCCCTATGCATATAATTCTGTTTTAAAAAGGAAATTTAAAAGCCCTAACATTTTAGATGGACCACTGGTTCTGTTCAAAGTTCAGAACTTAATGTTTTTGAGAAATATATAGGCCCAGCAGGTCTATATACATATAGATTAAAATGTTTACGTAACTAAACTAAAGAGGTAAGATTACCCTACCATACCTCTCTTCAATTTTCCAGAATGCTCTATCCAGCTTCACAGTTCCAGCCTCAAGTTTTGTCTTAACAACAAACTCCTTTATAGCTGTCGGGTTTTTTGTTGTTCAATGTAGGGTATCTTATCAGCAAGAAAACAGTCTATCCTTGAACTACCAAGGAATTTTATGTCATGTAGCATGATCCCAGGCCATTTTTCTTGTGACCCCTGAACAGTCCAACCTTTTGTTTCAATATCTTTTATCAAA
>NW_009227362.1:15896-92968 GCF_000690835.1 Fulmarus glacialis | reverse complement strand
GCTCCCTCTTTCCAGCTGCTAGGAACCAGCAGCAAGAAGACAATCTCCTCACCCTCTGTGGCCAGGAGGAATAAATGCAGGTTTAAAAATCTTGGTCAGTCTGCCTTGCTTCAGCACATGAGATACCATTAGCTGGAAAATTCCCCATCCACAAAACTCAACAAACACATAATTAAGTCTTTGCATATCAGACCTGAGCTTCTAATGACTCATTCAAAGTATACTGTAAACCAAATAACAAAACTACAAAATAAATATAATGAAACTAAAGGAATGCCTAACCATTTTTTTTTGTTTCCAAAACTCTTCTGAGTCCAAATCTATGCTTGAACAATCAAAAGACTTACTTTTAAAAGCAAGTCAACAAATAGCTTGCTTTTACTATTTCAGATACAAAGTTATCTGTAAAAAAATAAATAAAATCACAGCACTTAAAAAATAAAAGTCGTACTCGTAGGGGTTTTTTTTCCTTAGAAAAGGGGAATTAAACTATTAAAGGACACCTTGTTAAGTAATTATATAGCAACATCACTGTGCAATTAAATAGCCATCAGTCCCTGCAGCTGAGAAATTTCAGGTAATTATTCAAAGATAATTTAATAGGAGAATTACTGTATTCAAGAAAGCATTAGCTAGTAATCTACCTCAATTAAAGCAGCCAATTAATTTCAGCACCTTGATAATAGTTGCCTTTTGCAAAACTATCCTCCCCTACACACACACAAATCCTAAATTTCAAAATAATAATACAAAAAGTGAATTTAGTGCATTTTAGCTTCCATAAACAATAATTCACTCCCAGATAATTTAGGATGCTTTTATTGTACATTATGTTATTAGTACGTATTACTTTTACTGTTTTAGTGTTCAACTTCAGTTTTACTGTGGCTACATATGTACCCATATGTTTGTAAGATGAGTTAGAACAATGAGGGGTGTGTAGGAAATATGTATAAAAAGAACAAATAATTATCTATTCATACCAAAACAGAACACAAAAAGCCGCATAATAACTGAAAAAGCGTCTCACTGTGACAATACGTCTTCAGGGAATTATGGGACTTTCACAGTGTATTGCTTGGTTGTGCTACTGTACCTACACTGGAGACAGAAGTCATTAATCACACCCAGTTGCAAACAGCATTCATTGTAACAGATTTTGTGCAGCAACAAAAAACTGCATGTGCCACACAGCAGTTAGTTACACAGCAAAATATTTTCTCAAGGTCAGTACACGCTGGAAGTTCTTTGCTACAAATGGTGAATATCAACAATTTTTACATCTTGCAACTTCATACTTGTGAGTTTGGGCTCCTTGAACCGAGATATCAACAAAAATACTGGACACAAGGACGACACATGGATAATTTTCAGAAAGACACAAAAGGCAATTTGGCATCTAGCACTTATACAGATTCAGGGGTTGCTGAGGTCCTAGATTCCTCACACTTCTATAAAAATCAAAATATGTAACAATCAAGAAATAGTTCCTTTTTAAAAAATATCCTGTCATGCAGATGTTCACTGATTTAATTACCATTTTCTGCCTCAACCAGAGCTGTATTATGTTTTCTTTCATTTCCTATTTAATTTGTCTTTAAATAGAAAATAAATGATGGTTGTAAATAAAAGAACATCTATGTGATTCAGATTTTCATATATTCCTCGTATATACTGGGGGTTCTGTTCCCTCCCCCTTAAACCATGGCAATGTGTTGATGGTAGACTGAATAAGTGTCCTTTTATCTAAGCCTTGAAAATATGCATAAACAAACAGAAAACCCAATCTTGGCAAGACTGAATTCTGATTCATTTAAGAAAAATACAGAACTGTAGAGATATTCAGTGAATTTATCCACTCTCTTTCACAGCATGAAACAAAACATAGATGTAAAAACCTAATATCCTAATATCTCTGAGCTATTGATTACTAACAGAAATCTGTGATAAACATATATAGTAGGGCTTTTGTTGAAATCGGTCCGCATTGTGATTTGAGCTGTTACCTGTTAAACAGCTGAAAGTCACATAAAATCTCTTATAATGGGGCGCCTGCCCCGAGTCTTTGTTTTGTTTCAGTTTTTATGTCAACAGGTTTCCGATGTTTCCCTTACTGACTCATCAGTGGTGATTAAGTTTCCATTTAATTCAAGAGTACTCAGTGTTACCTGATCCATTAGCACTGTCCCAGAATTTAAAGAGGTATTCAAGATTTCCTTGCCCATTGTGCAACTATTTTTAGCCCATCATAAATCCTAATATTTTTCTAAGAAATAATCATTATAAAAAAAATTAACTGAGCTACTTCAAATGCTACCAAAATTTCTTCAGACTCATGACAGATTTGAATATGTTCACTATATCCCTAAACTTTTACTGGTAATAATCAGATTTCAGCTTTATGTTATCTCTGAGTATTCTTTTTGTTTAAGGCAATAGAGAAAGAAAACAAAAAACCAAACCACAAACAGATCCATTATATATGTCTATCTCAAAATGTGTCTATCACTCTCCACACCAATATTCAACAAGGTACTTCAGCCCATATCTGTCTTAAATCACATTGATTAAAATGGGATTAATCATATATCTAAAGCCAGACTCATCCTTAAGTATCTTGCCTTATAAGAAAACAAAGATAGGTATTTCACTGACCAGTGGTTTTCTCACCTCCTCATCTAGTGACAGATAGAAGAACACGTATTAGACAGCATTGGTGCAGGCTCTTAAGCCTTTGCAGGTGGTTGTGATCCCTGTGGTGGAAAAATCTAATTTTTCTTCACTGCTGTGAAGAGGGATGAGAAAGAATATAGCACCACAGAGATTAGGCAAGAGCCTAAAAGGCTTCCAATGCAGTCTGTAGTAGTGATGAGCTGAACAGCAGGTATTTGGGGACTCCTGCTCCCCTTTTTCTCTCTCATACAACATACAATGATATTTCATCCTAAACTGAACAAATAAACACAAAACCTACTATATATTAATAGGATTACAATCAGAACTTATCAGGAAGCTGCATTGTAAATTATAGAACCAGAATAAGTAACTGACAATGTTTACCATTGAGAGCTACAATTCTTTTGGCATCCAGAGTCAAATTATATGTGTATTAATCCCCCAATCACAAATTTACTCTCTGAACAATATAATCCAAGTGATTAGAGAAAGTAGAGATTCATCCAAAATAACCACAAGATACCTAAAGGATTTAATTTGCTCCATCACAGTGCCACTTGCTGTTCTAATTATCGTTTCATCTGGAGTTACCTGTAATTTTCTTTTAGTGCCAAAAAAATAGTACATTTTGTTTTCTTAACATTTAGTAGGAGTCTGCTATTAATCAGTCATTTTTCAACATTTAGAAAATTGTTCTAGGGATTTAGTACACATTTTATTAATGGACCATCCATAGCAGCATTATCTGCATAAAACAGTCAGTAATTGATTAATATTAAATAATTTTAGTGTTAATAGGGCCCCCCTGAGAAGCTTCATCATCATCAGTCAACAGGCCAAATTCACAGACTCAATTAAGCACTCTGATAAATTGGAATCACTGAGGTTCTTCTTTAGGACTGTATATTATCTTACTACCTGTTTTGCATGAGGAAAGAGAGAAAGATCAGCTGAACCATACGTACACTGAGGTTTGTGACTGTGTTAAGCAAATTTGGTTTAGCTAGGATTCAACACCTGGAATTTGTTTTCTGCAACTACTTTTAGAAGGCAAGCAAATTGACACGTTCACCTTAGTATGACAGAAAGCAAAGGTGAGAACTTTAATGAAATTAAGGACTGTAATACCAACCATCATTCTAGTTTTCAAGTAGAAAACAACTCTTCTCAGAGCTACAAGCTCAAAGGTTGAGACACATCCTCTAAAACATCCCACCTTTGCCTAAAAGCCCCAACAGGAACCTTTCTCCTTCCTTCCAGTTGGCAGTTGGAGAGACTGGCGGAGGGGGCCGCAAGTGTTTCACAACAGGACAGAACATGCCCTCATCACATAGCAACATGTTCTGGGTCCTTCTGCACAAGTAGCATTTTCAGCAGCAAGGACTTCATATAGGACCCTTTTTAACCCACGATCATTCATTCACATGCAAACCACCAACATAATCTACTGTTTCACGCCACCAGTAAGCAAATCCCTTGGATTTCTATTACAGTCAAGATTCAGGGCTTGGCACAAGTGAGCTGACTAAGATCAACCACAAGACAAAGAGCCCAGCAGACAAAGGACTAACATACTTGATGCAAAAGAAGGAAGAAGGAAGGGCTTAAAAAACCTGGCAGCTCTGTGAGAGGAAAAGACAAGTAGGGGGTGTGATCCACGTTCTCTGATGTGAGTCAGATAAAAGGTTCACCTAACTTTGTATCCTTTCTGAAGGTAAACAGAAGGCTTAGGTGTCCTGTATAAAAACAGGACAGACCTGCAGTGTTGTTTGCCCCAAAACCTTTCAGCAATTCTCCCACTTGAGATCTCCCCACTCTCTAACAGGAAGGACTATTCTCCACACCAATGTCTAGGAATGGGGGGGGAGGGGGGAGTCGGGGGGGAAAGGCAGAGAGCATAGAGAAAACATTAAAATAGCAAAAAGCAATTGTTCAGTGAGTACAATGTAAGGGGCAGTGTGCAAGCACGGCAAACTGAAAATTACTTGCAGAAATTATTCACAGAATTGTTTCAATAGGTTTAAGAAACTCATAGGCTGTTTGCAATTAAAGGTGCATACAAAAAAAGTGATATTTAATGAATAAATTAGCTACTATAAATACTATCATTGTTACTGAAAAAGTTTAAATTAGCTCTCAAACATTTTCCAAACTGTAATTTGAAGAGCTAAGTATGTTTATGATTAGAAAACAGCCTTCTCTAATATCTAAATGAGGAAAAAAACATAACCAAAAGAATAATAGTCCATACAGACAGGTATTGTCTTAAACTATAAGTCTTCATGGCAGCAGTCATCTATATGTCATCATGAACCCTTTTGCCCTGAGTGCCATGTATCCCCCCCCTTTAGAAGAAAAAAAAAAATCTAAATTTCTTTTTCAGAAAATAGCATTATTACAAGACATTCAAAGGTGAGGAGAGAAAGACTATTTAGGTAAAATGTGGTTAGTTACAGAGACTTTAACAACTGCAAATAGGGAAAAGAAGTTCAGTTTAAATTTCTCACTGAAGCAGGGTGATGCAGGTAGCCCACCGTCACTAGGGCTGTGACTGGGAGATGGTTTCCCTACTAACTCCGTAGAAGATAGTGCCACCTAATTCAGTTCCAAAACCTAAATTCTACAGAGGGAATATATACATTTTTAAAGATCTTACCTGAACACTGATTCTTCTCAGACCAATGGAGGGATTTTATTGCAACAGCAGTTGTGAATCTAAGCACTACTGAACACAAAACAAACATCTTTGCCTCCCTACTGTCAGTCAGGCACACTAAAATGAGTAGCATAAACACTCGCATTTTAGGAAACAAATTTTTGTATATTTATGTAAGTTTTGTATATTTATGTTATTATCGTTATTGTCACTAAGAAAAGTTAGTCATACAGTAAGAAAATCAAATCCACATTTAGTAACCACAGAATCATAAAAACGAGTAAAATTCAACTGCAGGAAAAATAATTTTCTCTTGTGATTAGTTGACAATCATCTTAATCTATTATCAAATAAATAATATCCTATGGTGAAACAGAAATGGGACACCATCCATTTTATAAGCTACTGTCTCTGTGGATCTTGGAATACTGTTTTTAAGAAACGTCGAACAGAAATGAACAGAAAATGCTTTGCTAAGTTATCAAAAACACTTACATTAAAAAAGCCCTATAAAATCTAATCCTGACATCAATAGGTTACAACTTTGCATGTCCCCAGGGCACTAAAATAATACTCTTTAGAACAGCAGGTGGACTATTTTAGACTTCAGCTTTCTAGTTCTAGCACGGCTTTTTAATTTTTTTTTTTTCCTAGGAATTAAGGATGCTAATCACAATCTCCAAATGTGCGTTGCTGGGTTGTAAAAATATTAGACCACAAACCGACATGGCAGCAATATATTATGCTGCTATGAAGCAGTTCTAAATAGGAGGAAAACTTGAGATTCCAGGCTTGCCATCACAAAGGTCAACATAATTGCCCACATACAGCAAAATCAACCCGAATGTCTTCCCCTAGCCAAGCCGACTGCCAAGGAAACCCTGTCTTCCTACTGGGATAAATGAAGTCTAAAGAAGTAGGAGCAGGAGGTTTGGAAATTTTAAATGTAAAAATGTAAGGAACCCTAAAGATGCCATCAAAATTTATCCTTAAAGATACCTTATGATGAGTTAATGCCATTTGGTCTTAATTTTTTTTTTAAGTATGAATTATTCCAAATGTTTGATGAGATGATATTTTTCAGTATCAATGCCTAAATTTTAATGCATTAGTGAGTAAAACATTTAATAATATTACTATGCATTTCAGTAAATAACTTATTTTCCTCTTTAAATATATACTCTCCATATTAATAATAGAGAGATCAAATGTATTTAAATAATCCTTATCTACTTATCAGACGTTAGCTACACATGTTGATTCCATGTAGGTTGTGTAGGATGCTGCATGTGTTAGCTGTGGCTAACTTCTTCCACACAGAAGAAACTTGTCACACCAGCTTAAAATTAGCCCTGTTAAATTTAAGATTTTGTGACATCCTATCCTTACTCAGTCTTCACAGAAGAAATCAGCTTTATGTTGATTAAGAGATTATTTGTGGCAACCATGTAATATTGCCACCTGTAATTCCAAGAAAATGGACCTCATGATCCAACAAATTCCTTACAATTCTGTACTGCTCAAGTTCTTAATTATTCTTTCCAATGTAGCTAGCTATACAGATTAGTAAAAAAAGGTTTTAAACCCCTCACCATTTCTAGATTTATTTAAAAAAAAAAAAAAAAAGTCAAGCTAAAACACCTGAAGAGCAAAAAGAAAAACGTGGTATAAAATGCCTTTCCTATCAGACGAATTTCAGCAAAATCAGGGAAAATTTTTTTATAAAATGGATGGTGTCCCATTTCTGTTTCACCATAGGATATTATTTACTTGATAATAGATTAAGATGATTGTCAACTAATCACAAGAGAAAATTATTTTTCCTGGAGTTATTGTTTAAGTTGAATTTTACTCGTTTTATGATTCTGTGGTTACTAAATTTTGGTGCGTGTAGAATACATATACATATAGAATCTTACAAAAGCAAAAAAAAAAAAAAAAAAGCAGCAGCAAAAGGGAGAAGAAGTAAAATTCTGAAAACTAAGAGAGAAGAAAAAAATGACTGAGACTAAAAGGGACCTAAAGTTTTCTGAGCAGTTTCATTAGGTGGCTAAAAAGTTGTGCAAATGAAAAATATGTACTTAAATTACAGTAACCTTAAAAAACCCCCCCAAACCCCAAAAAACCCCAACCCTATACATAGTTTGTTTGCAAAGCTAAAAGCTTACAAGCCAAATAACACTATTTTACTAAAGTAGCAGCTTAAACTCCAGAAACCACAATAAGCAACAAAGTCACTCAAGCGTATGATGACTGAGGATTGTATCTGGGTACTATATACTAACGGGCAAAGAGCAGATCATGCCACTCTGGCTTAAATTGTCTTCAAAGTGGTCACTGAATCTATTTCTGATGAAACCATGTATATATTCTGTCAAAATCTTAAGAAAATTATTGGAGAGTGATGACATAGTTCTTAAACTTCTACAAAGAAATCTTTACAAAGATTTGTATTTTTACAGTGTTGGCAGTACTACCATTGTACATTAATTGTAAGCATGGTGTAGCTAAAAGCATAGCTGTAATATCAACTTTCTGGTGAACTACTTCAATGGAGGTAACAAAGTAAGGAAAGCACTAAAACTTCTATGGAAGAGACATTTGCTGATAGACTTCTGTGTTAAAATGAATTCTTTAAAAATGGATTGGACAATTAGACTGTTTGCTAGAGCAAAATGAACTAGAAAGTTATAAAAGGGTATATACATGCATAGATATATATACATTCTTTCTATATACATTTGTATATATGCATCCTAATACAAAAGTACATCTTTTCCACAAAAATATAATAATCAGCCTTCTGAGAACTACTCTGTCAACTAACCAAGTCCAGTGCTGCACAACTATATTGTACAACATCCCAAGCCAGCTATTTGTGTTACTGAATGAAACAAAAGCTTATACTAACAGTGTATACGTTAAATGATAGCTCATTGACTAACACAAAACCGCACTAATAAAGAGATTAATTTTAATAATAAATTAATATGCTCATAGTAATTTCAATTCTCACTTGTTTGGTATCCTACGCACTGTACACATACTGGAAGATTGATGGGATCAGACATACCATGACTGAGCAGGTCATCTCTAGTCCTTCAAGAATCCTTTCTGCAGATATCCCAAGAAGCATGCTTTGCTGCAGCTCTGGGACAAGATGTGGTCAGGTACAAACTCTCTCAGGCTGCAGAGGACCAGTCTTTGACCAGGTTGGATAGAGATCAAAGCACATACAGCTCTGTCACCGCAAATGCCATGGCTTGGCTTGGCCATGCATGAGTATACTAAACAATAATGGGACTATTTATGCTTTTCAGAGTATTATGACCTCAACAATCAATGCACTTTAGCATATGCCTGGCTTTAGTAAGTCAGAAAGCAGCCCTATTGAATCCAATAAGGCTATTTCCATGTTTTAAGTTAGGCATATACTTAACTTGCACAATCAGGACTTTTTCACCAAATATAGTTTAAAGATTAAAAACAATTGTTGTCTTTACTTTCCATTCCTCATAAAGGGCCAAATCCTGTGACAGGGATTACATTCTTCGAGTCTGTGAATTTCAGTGAGACAGATCTTTGCAGTGCTTTACTGAGGGCAGCCCATAAAATAACTTAGATTTACTTCAGACAGATTTGCAGAAACACAGTGCCAAACTACCATTACTCTTTACAATATAATACACACATATATGTGATATACTATATAAAATATAGCCAAAATACAAGCCAACAGAAAATTCAATTGCTAGGCTGTACCTAACGTATTTCTTTCTCACTGGGCTTTAGACTTGTTTCACCAGCAGTTAATTGAAGGTAAGCATTTAGGGTATAATGAGATTGTGTTCTCTTGCTGTTGCATTTCAACCCCAGCTGGCACCACACAGCTGCTCACTCACTCCCCCATCCCACCAGGGGATGAATCAGAAGGGTAAAAGTGAGAAAACTTGTGGGTTGAGATAAAAACAGTTTAATAATTAAAAAAAGAGAAATAATAACAATAATAATAAATTGTAAGGGGGGCGGGGGGGAGGACAAAAAGAGAGAAAAATAAACCCCAAAAAAGACAAGTGATGCAAACGAAAACAATTGCTTACCACCAACTGACCGATGCCCAGCCAGTCCATGAGCAGCAGCCCCCTCACCAACCTCCCCCCTAGTTTTATTGCTGAGCATGATGTCATATGGTGTGGACTATCCCTCTGCTCAGTTGGGGTCAGCTGTCCCGGCTGTGTCCCCTCCCAACTTCTTGTGCACCCCCAGCCTACTTGCTGGTGGGGTGGTGTGAGGAGCAGACTCTGTGTAAGCACTGCTCAGCAATAACGAACACATCCCCCAGGATTATCAACACCGTTTTCAGCACGAACCCAAAACATAGCCCCGAACTAGCTACTGTGAAGAAAATTAACTCTATCCCAGCCAAAACCATCACACTTGCCTAATGCAGTCTCCAAGTTAGAAATCACAGTTACTAGTTTCAAGTGAAAAACATTTAGGATGAAAGGTTTTCTAATCCTTGATAACTACATCTCATGATTTTTCTGTGGATTCTTCATGAGTCTACAGAGACTAGTTAGAATGGAGAAAAGAAACATACAGTGACAAAACCCATAACAAGCATAAAACACCTTTGACATAACAAACTGGTACAAAAGATTAAATGAAGACTAAGAAAGTCGACTATCAAACACAACCTTACCATAGAAAAACCATGTGCCATGACTTCTTTAAAACAGAGGCTGGATATCTGTAACTTGTCCAAAAACAGTGAATTTGAAGCAAAACAGTGAAGACCAGTCTTGGATTTTCTTTTGAGTCATCTTAGGTCACATAAGCAGAATTTGCTTAACTAAGGCCAAAATTCTTGCTGTCTGTTATTTGTCTCAATGGCAATAAGAGATCCAGCTATACTATGAGCTGAATATTTGAGAAAAAAATTTCTTCTTAAAACTGCTGTATCTGAGTAAATGAATCCTCTAACAAAGACAAAACTCATACTTGTTTTGATTGCCTATAGGCTAACAGAGAAAAAACGTTTAATCTACTCAACATACAGGTTCACCTCAGAGACAAGGCTTTGGCGTGTTTCAGAGAGATTTAAAAAAAAATAAACAAAATTTACAGATCCAGCTGTACTGCAAATATTTTGACCTTGACACTGCATAGGCTATCAGATCCCAGGTTCATCAATACAACCGCCTGAAGTCTCACGTCCCATGACTTTGAAATCAAAGACAAATGCTGATACTCCTCTTAGAACTTAGTAAAGCAGCAGTCATGAAAATAACAATCCTGAAAGGGAAAATCCATTAATGACCTCTCCAGAAGATGAAGGGAGAAGGATCTCGTTATGTAGCTCGATATAAAGCGCTGTCAATAGTAACTACATCTATGAATACCAGTAGCAAAGCTCAAACCCAGCTCTGCCTTAGGCAGATACGCAAGGAACCAGAAAACATCCTGAGGAGCTTATTTTCTCCCACAGCGCATTCAAACAGGGGCAGAGAAAGATCTTTGATAAATTAAGTCTTGCATTAATTATGAAGAAGATTGGTCACTTGATGTAAGAACATGGCCAATTCCCCAAGCCTGATGGTGCAACGCAGCTGCCAGTGGGGAAACACAGTGAGATATAAGATGCCATTTAAACAGGCAATGAGGGGCTTTTAGCATGTTGCTCAAGGCTTGCTTTAACCACAGCTCTCCTGTTGGCGTAAAAGCCCTGGACCAGCCATCCAGATGACAACCCCCTTTCTGCACACCTTTGGAGAGTTATCTGTTTGCAGAAACCTCACCTATGTCAAATAGGTTGAAGGAAACACATGGCATAGAAAGCCTATGAAAAGTAGGGAGGGAGAGGAAACAAGGAAAGCAATGGAATAAAAAAAAGATCCCCACACATCTTACATGCTGAAGAAATGATGTCTTTTCTAAATTACATGCAGACTTGTTTCCATTTTCATATTCTTTATTGGGGTTTTTTTGGAAGCTACAGAAAATGAGCATAAGAGACAAAAAAGTACTTCGCCCTGCAGGAATACAAAAATTGTAAAAGCACAGGCAGCACTACAGAGGAGCAGTGCCATTCACTCACAAAGAATTTTGTGCATGTAGATGGCTGATTAATTGCTGGCCTGCCTAGACGAAGCTGCAACGAGCCAGATACTGTCAGCATGCCATCTGTTACCATGGAAATGCACAATGTTCCTGTTTCTGACAAACCCTTGAATACTGGATAGATTGTGCCATATGTAAATAAGGCAAATTAGTTTTCCTATATCTTCCAGACAAGGTTAGACTAAAAGAAAATGTATCTGTTTAAACATACTGTAAGATGTGAACTGGGTAAACCTTCCTTCTTTTTTCATAAAAATCTCATTCAATTTGTTAGAACTGAAACAGTGTGGACTAGCATTAAGAAGCATAAAATTAATTCCCAACCAGCAATGTTTACAAAAGCAGTACTTAAAAATATGCATATTCTGTATGCATACTACATTCACCATGATTGTTATATTTTTATTTCCCCTTTTTTTCCTTTCTCTCCAGTTGTGGCAATGTTATTGAAACAATATATAGAAATAAACAGGGAACTTTCTCATTTGTACAGTGAGATTTGGTGTAGTTTGGATCATTTAACCAGAATGCTGTTTATTTAAGAGACGCTATAGATTTTAAACATGGAAAAATTTATTTACTCACTTGAATAGTGTTACATTGATAGCTGAGGCACATTAGCTTAGCTCCACTGAAGTCAGAGGAGCTGTAGTAGCTTGCGTGCGCTAAGGATCTAGCGTTAAGAGTTTTACAATCTAGAGCTTAACCAGTTACTCCAAAAATTTGTATTACCGTGTCCTGAAAAATAAGAATAAGAGATTTAGCACTTAAGATTTTGATTAATTTCTTGATTTTACAACTGTACATTAAACTAAAAGCAAAGAGTTTAACACCAGCAAGATGTGTGCTCACCACACTCATTGAAAACACAGCACATTGTATTTTGGGTGGCTATGAGCATTAGAACATACTGTATTACTGGGAGATTCTCTTTGAACGTGACCACTTTGCGAGGCACACCCGACACAATCTGGCTTTATATCAAGACACATCTACGCCCAGAAGTATCAGGTTGGTATAAGTATAATCCCCTGGAGTATAAAACTGGTGGAATTAATTAATACCATACATTCTCCCTCTTGCCAGTTAGCAGTGTAAAGTGAGTTGATAAAAAGGAGCGTATCCACAACATCCCCCCAGGATACTTATCCTCTGGGATAGATTCGAGCCCTTCTGAACCATGAAATAAGTGCAAGTTAAAGACATTTTAAGACCGTGGACAAGCACACTGTGGTTGTAAGACTGGAGTAGCACCACGGTGTGCCTTAAGGCACTTTTCGTTTCATGGACTTATGGTATTACTCAGATTTTCTGCTTTCACTATACACCCTTATGGGGTAACGTGACATTCTGATATACTGTAGATGACACTGGCTAAATTAGGATATGAGAATGATGTAGGTCCCACAACTTTTAACTTGCTGCATTGTAAATGCAGGCTTTATGGGTTCTTAACCCGTATTCCTCATCGCCTCCGCCCCCCACCTCCCAAATTCTTTTTGTGGTTTTCAGCACAGAGATTGATGTATGGTATAATGATAGCTGAGCAAAATTAACAGGCAGCTGTATATCAATATTTCCCTGATGTGAGAATTAATCAGTAGCTCCAGTAACAATAAGGTTATCATGTTCATGGTAAATGCATTGTGTATTTTAATATATTCTTTATACAGTCCTTTTGTTGATGCGCAACTTTGCAATGCTATGAAATACTACTTCTAAAAACCAAGCAACTACCTATCAGTCTCCAATATAAATTTGTTCAAAACATAATAATCAACTTTTTGAACAAACACACATGATTTCACACAGTTTCACAGAATCTCAGAATCTCTAACTGTTCAGAACTTCATCAGAGCAACATTTGTTAAATCAAAGTAGAGCCTACAAAATGTAAAAAGTTTACATAAAACATACTTTAGAATTTAACAAGCCCCATTTTTGCAGAATAAAATTAAGATTAATCACTTTTCACAACAGCATTTGTGGCATCTGTGCCAGTTAATTCTCTGACATTGGCTTCTTCCCATAGCAGCATGTGCTGCAGTGCCTTGGAGTTCTGCCCTTCTCCTCCCCATCCCTGGGTGTTTTGAATGCAAGAACATATAGGGGATGTGACACTCATCAACTTAAATCACGCTGCCTACCCAAGTACAAGAATGAAATTAAGAATTTGAAGAAGGGAAGATTGATAGGGAGTGTGAACACGTAGAACCATTTTGAAAAAAAATGTAGTTATAGGTAAGTAACTTTCATTCCTTCTTTGAATGGCTTCTAAGCAGTCCTACTTATGAAACAGTGTGAAAGCATTCCATGATAGTTTCTCATCTAAGCAAGCTGACAATGACATGCTATTTAATCAGCCAGCAGGGCACTGCTTTGCCAAATTGAGCAGCTGAACGATGTACTATGTGCTAGTGTTTTGTGAATGTGAGACTGGAGTTCAAAACTTTGAGAAAATTCTATAAAAAGAATGAGTTTAGATCACACCATGTAAGTCACCTTTGCCCTGTGAAATATGACTTGATCCTGAAACAGAACAGAAATATTTGTTTACACTTCTCTATATATAGTCCAACCAACTTCACTGTGATCTAATTATTATTTGCAAAACACTGAAGAAAACTGTCTGACTTTCAAAATTCTGACCTTATTTAAGTAATTAGGTAAGATGTTGCAATACTTGTCCCAGGAAAATTTGCTTTGTTTAATGTGAACGAAGTCTGGAAATCATAGCCAGAAAACTGATTTAGGTAAAAGTCAGTTATAAACTTGGACAATTATTTAGCATTTAGCTTTTGGGGATTCATCAATCATAGGTTGCCAGAATTTATCCTGACATGCTACATTTCTCCTGAATTAACAAGTTTTTCTGGTCAATTCTATCAGATGAATTAAGTAAAAGGACTGGGTGAAAATCTGATATTTCTGCTGAGCCAGCAATGGACAGACAGGTTGGGAGAATATAATCAGCATACCTCTGATCAGCCAATTCTCACTCATCCTCCTGATGCTCAGTAGATTCTACTCTAGTGGTCCTTTCCATAGGAGCACATTTAAAACCAAATTCAGAGAATGGACCTTGTTCCCCACCAACATCCCTAGTTGCAGGAGGTTTGGATGTCACCTCTGACTAAAGAAAAGATCCTAATAAGACAAGAGCATTAAATTTTCAAATAGTTTCTAGAGAAACTAAATAAGGCCATGAAACACCAGGAGCCAATTTTCTTTCTTGTGAGTATAATATTTTAGGTTCCCTCTAATAATGTCTGCTGGAATAAAGATTCATTCCTGTCAATAGAGCTCCTAGATATCTCCTGCATGTAAAGCATCTGATTCATCTCCCTCATGCTGTTTGATTTGCAGCACTTTCTCTCTGACATTTGTTAATGAATATCTAAAGACAATCAAGACTTCTTACATGCAGATTTTACAGTGTAACCTGCGAGTATGAAGCGTCACCTCCTTTGACAAAAGTATAGTAAAACTCAAGAGGAGTTAAAATGAGATAAAGTCTCTGAAATGTTCTCAGAGATTGTCCCATTGGAAGAACCAGAAAATGTTTTGGAACAGACTCAGAAATGCTGTTGATCCCACAGCACCAGTGGAAGAGGATGACAACTTGCATCAAAGCCCAGGGTGCTGCAAGGCCACACCCGTGTCCCCTGATGTCATCTTTATTCCAGCTGTTTGACAGCTTCCTCTAACAGCAGTCTTTGGTTTTTTTTTAACATGGCCATGTCTCCCCACTCTTCAGATAGATAACCTGCATCTATGGAAGAGGCTGATATGAGAACCAGTGGCGTTGAAGGGAATCCAAGCATCATTTGTAGCATTTAACATTTGTAGCATTTAACATGGACTGCTGCAAAATTTTAACATGGCTTCTGCACAGTATGGTGAAAAGTAAGAGAAATTATTTTCATTTCAAGATATCACTTCATTTTTGTCATGTCTTAATACTGATCCCATGCACAATGCTGGCATTTTTGTAGTCTTTTTGTAGTCTTGTTACAGAGAGAACACGGGGGACACCAGGCAAGTTTTATTGCCAAAAGATAAGATAAATCAATAAAGTATTTGTTTTCAAGGACTCCAGATTTCCCCAGCTGTTTATTCCAGGATGCATTTTCTGTTCCATTTATCTTGTTTCTCAGTCATTGGTTACTCTTGTGATTCAAGGTGAGGGGTTCCACTTCGGAGACTTCAAAGCGTTCATTTTTTCATTATCTTCCAATCCTTTGCTAGGGATAAGTTCAGTTCACGATTTCCAGTATTCCCATATTTATCTGCAAGTCTTTGTGCTCTTCCTGATGATTTCTACAAATCCATTAATGTAATCTAGCATGGTTTTGTACCAGATCAAGACAACTAAAATGAATACACAATATGCACACAAATATATATTCTTATTTCTGTACTGCTCTCTGGAAAGGACAGTCATGAGCACGTGGCAGACTGCTTGGGTAGATCTGTTTGGCCAGAATATCTACCCAACAGAGTTAAGACTGCTCTGTCATTGTTAGGTGTAATCAGCTAAATGCAAGGGGAAGCAGAATGAGAAACTGAAAATGCTCGTGTGAGGAACTACACACAAGGCTATAAAGATATGTAGCTTTGACTCACCTTAACAATGCCTTTAGTTTTGTATCTGCTGCATGATTGTATCTAAAATGTAAAATCTAAATGCTTAAATGAAACCTAAATGCTGATCCTCAGTAAGTCATCATTGTCATTTTAATGTTAATAGAGCGATGCAAATTCATATCTGCTGAGGATTTAACACTTTAACATACCAAGTGCAGATATAACATCAAAAAAATCCAACACCCCCCAAATATTCTGTAAGTTATTTTCAATGATAGGTTAACAACAACATTAATAGAACTTTACAAGTCAGACTCTTACATTCATTACTCTGTCTGAATTATTCCCCACTGAAGCATTGTCACAAGACTGCATACACATGCTCTCATAAGAACATATTCCAAGTTACTTTTCATTTTGTGATCTTTTGTTAAAGTATTCAGGCTTTTTAATAAGTAAAGTGTCTGACAGTACCTGTAAACACTGCTATTAACCAAACAGCTGTAAATATCCATAAATGCCACAAAATGTAGTTACCGCTGTTTCTATTTATTCAGGAAATTTTCATTTTAAGCCTCAGAAATAAATGTGTTCAATCAATACTAGGGGTCCAACAGAGAGAAAAAAGCAAGAAAACTCCAAGGCACAGGTTTAAATCCATCTTTGTGTCTTTCTGCCTGGAACAGTAAATAATATTACCTCTAGCAACACAGTGACATGCAACTTCATCTCAATTTACTTTAGGTAAGATCGAAAAACATCTCCTAGAATCTCATAAAATTATTTTTAATTCATCTGAAAATGAGAAGCAGGGAAAATTGATCTAATTTAAGTGAATTAAGCAGTCATATCCTTAAAAAGCACTTTTACCTTTAGCTAACAGTACTTTACTGTTGACAGTGCTATCTATACGGTGTTCTTGATATTGGTCATAGGGAGCCCTGATACATCAAGGTGTATAGCTGATTAAATTTATTATATTCACCTGGTCAGTCAAGCAAAACAATATTGATTATGGAATAACCCTTGCATCAGGACTCCCAATTTTATCCCAGCTCTGTTACTGACCTCCAGTATGATTTTGGCAAATCACCTCCTCTGTTCTCCCACTCTTTTATTTGACCACCTATTGAGAGTATAAATTCTTTGGGGGTGGGGGCATCTCTTCTGTTTTTATACAATGGGTAGTATAATCAGGCTACAACCACAGTTTAGACATCAGCACTTCTGTAATAAAAACAGCTAAACACTACAAACAATTTCTGCAGGTCTTTCTGAACTTCTAACCCTCCCAGCATCTCTTTATAGTTTGTAAGAGTACCTGAAGTTCTGCTCTGTTTTTGACAGCTTCTTACCTCTTCCGTCCCCCCGCCCACCCCCTTCCAACAGCTTCATAATTTTGCTGGTATCAAGACTCACTGCACTCACACTAATACATTGGCAGGGAGGTTTAAGTTTGGAAGTGAACCATTTACTCAAACTGATAAGCTGCTAACCACTCAGTTTTATCCATAGCCATGAACTCTCAGGATGACTAACTGCTTGTTGCAATGAACAGGGAGCACATAGACCATCCATTTAAATTCAGAACTTTAAAAAGATATACATATTCTGCATTCATTCTTTTCTACTTCACTTTTTGGTGTATTAGCATGGGATAAAACATAATAGGTAAAACCTGGAATATATATAAAAGAATTAAAATCAGTTCACTTTGAAAATATGAAAACAAAAATTGTACATTGAAAATATGAAAACAACAGATAAATTAAAACAAGGTTCCCCAAATACTTAGGTGTGGCATAAAGATTTTTCTTCCTAAATTACAGGATTCCTTGAAGCCTTTATACACTCCTATCACCTGCCCACCATTACAGTAGAGTTGCCCACATTTTGAAATCCTCAAACTACACAGCAAATATGCAGCAAAAATGCCCAAATGACAAACCCTCCAACCCACGTAGCTAAGAAGTAAGGCTAAATAATTCTAAAATCTAGGAGCTATTAACCCAAAGATATGTCTTTTACTTTCCATAATCCATAACATTCGGGGAAAAGAAACATTAGTAAATATTGCAAGTTTTTGCAATAGTAAATACTGCAAAATTTGTTGCGAGTTTTATGAATCTAGCTCAGTGCCTGTGTCTCCTATTGTATGCTAACAGATAACCATTTTTGTTATGAGCTTTATGCTGGAAAATTGACGATGACATCTATTAGCCAGCTATATCTTCAGCTCAGATGAATAATTGATGTGATGATCAATTATTGGACAGCAAAATCCATGGTGATGGTTTGCTAACTGATTAGACAGCATGAAAATTAGTTCTATTACTGCCACCTCTTTTAGCCTATAAAATGATATATAGAACACTTTAATGGAAGACTTTAATAAACCACTTACTGTATGCAATGTTGCGCTGAACAGAAATTTTAGTTCAGTGCACAAGAAAAGGGATACCACTAATATAAGTTGTATCATATGTGGCGCATTCATGCTACAAGTGTCTTTCTTATACAGGATTCAGAAACTGCCTTGGGTAAGGCTGGTTCTATTAGGAAAAGACGTGCATAAGGAGAATTATCCTTAAGGGTCTGACCCATCTTCCTGGCAAAATGATAATCCTCAAAAAGCCTGAGATTCCACTGAAGAAAAGGTCTCCAGCTGGGACCAAAGATCACATCTGGGCTCAAAACTCTCAGGGGAGCAGGGTCCTTTTTTATGAGAGACTGAAAGAGGTGGAAATTAATTCCAAATACATGTTAAAAAAAAAATAGAAGAAAAAAAATTCCATTCCTCAAGTCTAGAAAACAATCCACAATAATGGGAAAAAAATCTTCAAGGGAGAAAAGCAATCAGTACACTCAACTGTATAATGCCTGGTTCCTACTGTTGAGTAGGACTTGTCTGACCAGAAGTAAGCACACATGGACTATTGCTGGAAACCATCCAACACAGAAGCCATGAAATGCAAGTGGTTAAGATTCATGTAATGAACCAAGCCAACTGTTGAAAAAGCAGATCTAAACCAGTAAGCAGGCTTTACAGTTACTGCACTCAAAAGTAGAGCAGGATCTGACAATTCCTTGGCCATATCTCAGCCAAGGCTCAATAAGCATCAGTACCTTAGCAACATGCTGCCATAAGTACACTGGGGCGGGAATCAATGAAATCAAGGCATATTTTTTGCACACTGGTCCAAAGACAAGGAATACATCTAACAAAAATCCTAGAGCCAGATCAGCCTCAGAGCAGAAAGACTGGAAGTTCTGGCTAATGCCCACAGCAAAGAAATTAATCCTGGTACCTGGAAGAGAAGATAATCTAAAATCTTCCACTCGGGCTTCATCAGTCCTTAGGCCATTTGCTAACGTATCATGGTTGGAAATCAACTGTCATCAGTGAAATTGGTATAAGAATTACCAGTTCTAAAGACTGCTCCCAAAAGATCTTGTAACTATTTTTCCTTTACTGCAGAGCATTTTGGGAAGATCTGTCAACACCTAGCTGTGAAGCCCTTCACCTGTGAGAGGAATGCTTAAAATGCATTCTGCATGGCTCAGACTTCACATGGTCATGTCCAGTAGTCATCAGAGATCCTCTTTCCATAAGATGTCCAACTGAGCTAAGAGGAGGAACATCTTTTCCTACAAACTTCATTAGTGACTGAAATTAAATAGCTGGGAAAATCAATTTTTTTTGATTTTTGGCAGTAACATTGGAAACTTTATTTGGCACCCGGCTCAAAGGTGCTCTCATTCCAAGCTGAATGAAACACTAATGACTTTTTCCAAAAGAAATTGAAATAGAGGGAAAAGTTTACATCTTCCTGGAACACCTTCAAAGATACTGTCCCATGAGTGAAAGATGAAAAAATGAGGAATAAGCACAAAGCAGCTGTTCACAAGAAAATGAACCCCAGGCTCAATCAAGTAACACAGGAAAACAGGATATACATTTATGTCCATACATGCATTTATATTTCCCACAGGAACTGTCTTTGGAGCTATGAGCTTACCCTATAGCTACTACTAAGATAAACAAAAAACCCAACAGCTTTGGGCACTGAAAGACATCTGTGTCCAAACACAAATGCACAAGCATACATAGATTAAAATGGAATATACATTCCCAAAGCACTCTGTAGATGCTGAATTAAGCCTCAAATCATGTCTGACTTAGATAAGAGAAAAAAGCCCACACCCAACTGCCCTTCTTCTAACCACAGGGCAACACAGTACTTGAAGTTTTTGTCAGATATAGCCATTTGTTACTAAACAAGCAAGTAATATTCACATGATATTTGAGTTCTGGCCAGCAAAGTATTAATTAAGATGTTAATGAAAGAAGTAACATCTGATTAGAATATGGATACCATACGTGGGAGGTTTATTACAAGATGAGTTCAGCTGTGTCCGTGATCTACACCAGCTTATAGGTTCAGCCTCATAAGCAACAGGTGTATGGAAACAATTTGAGGAAGGTATGGATTACCTAAATAACAATCACCCAAAAGAGCAATAGGAATGTAGGGAATGAAAGAGGCAACAATAATCCTGGAGAAAAAAGCTGAGAGGTCAGGGGATTCCAGTGTGTGATGAGATAAGGTAGATTAGTACAAAGTACTCTGCAGCTTCATCAAAAAGAAATGTGGCAACAATTCACTAAATATTAAACAAATAACCCTTGAAGTATAGAAAGAATGTGGTTTTCTGTTAGAATCTGTTTTTAGGACAGAAGAACAATTACACAACTCCTTTTTTCATTCAATAAGCATCCAGGGAAAGTGCAGTCTAGTGCCCTAAACAAATAACCACGTTAGTTATGCACATAATTCTGAGCAGAAATGATGCAAGTGTTGATGTTTGCATCAGATTATTAGTGTTCCGGTATGGGAGCAGTACATAAGAAAGAATATGAGACCATGACATTTAGTATTTTCAGTGCAACTAATTTGTTTGCTTTTATCATAAATTATTTCAATGGACTATAGGCATAAGATTGAGATTAAAGTTCTGAGATGCAGTGAAGAGCAGTACAAGAGACAAGACTGCCGTACTTCATTATTAACACACACAACTATTCAGAATTTTATAGCTACAATTTACTCTCACCAAAAGTGTTTTATAAACATTAAAGAATTGTTTAATTCTGTCTAGGAAACAAGCTCCCATTTTACAGATGAGATGAATGAATGATAAGCAGGCATTTTTTTTTTCTATGGTTACTGTTATGTGCAGGAAAACAACCTCTTCTCTTTATTGACAGGAATATGCAAGATGATCTTAAAAATTTCCCCATAAATCTTCTATTTATTCATTTAAATCTTTGCAAAGTGCAAGAAAGACACTATCATAAGTGTTGGCAAGTAGCGATTCTGATTCAGTGGTGTTCTGCAGCCACTCTGCATGGATGTAAGCGCGGAGGCTGTGACTCTGTGTGCTGCACCATTTGACAGTGACAGAAAGTTTCGTGTTACTGAACTTCCCTGTGTTTACACTAGACCTAACAGTGGTTTAACTACGATGGACAGATTTAAATCTAGTTTATGTCAATATAAATTAAAGAAATAGGCCCCGAAACTGTGAATACAAATTACAAGGGCAGGGGGGACTGATCAGTAATGTGAATCGGTCATTGGGTTTCTAGATAACTGGTGAGTGGTGTCTTCAACCCAGTGTAACCAAACCTTCCCCTCCATGCGTCCTGATGTGAAAGTCAGGGAACAGAAGCCTGTGACTTTTTCCAAGGTCTTGATAAGACTTGTAATAAAAAGGATGATCCAAGACACAGAGGAACTTCTGTATATGCTTACAGATGCTTATCCAAAACATTTACAGAATCCCCCATCATTAGTTCTAGTGTGAAAGAACGTTAACACATCCTAACCATGCTAACTAGCTTCAGCTACAATATATTATTATTGCTTTGGTTTTACAGCAAAAATCCATTTAATATGGTTCCCTGGGTTCATGACGTGTGATCTCATTGAAACTAGCTCTTTCTGATCTCTAAAACAATCGGGACTGTGCATCATAACTCAGCTGCTCCACTCCAGCCAACCACTGTAAGAGAGATAGGCAGGGGCCTGCTGGCTGCAGGAAAGACATTGTGGCCAAGGGCCACAAACAAAACACCCGGTGGAAGAAACATGCTGGGAAAAATGAAGGACTCTGCAAAATGTAAGCTGAACAATGTCCTTCTACACAGCTTCACTGACAAATCCACCAGCTGATGCAAGCAAATAGTTATATAAGGAGTAGCTGATCTCTCAAATTTCACTTACTTTTTTTTTTTCCCCACCAAATTAGTAGACAAATATTAATGACTATGTCACATACCTCACTACTGCCCTCTGCTGAAGTAAACCAGTGTATTTAACTGTACTGCAACATCATCTAGCTATCTCTTTCATCATACTCTCGGATTTCACCTAAAGCTGCCAGAAAACTCTGCTTCCTAAGCTGCCTGCAGTCCGCATTTTCCAACTACTAAAGACCATGTCATAGTCTCCTGCACTGACATTGGAAGTTGCTAAACAAAAGGAAATTTCATTCTGCCCCATCACTTTGGATTATCATTTTCCTTTTCTGGTTAGGACTTTTTCCTGTTGATTTCAGTAGAGCCAACTTTCCCCCTTTGTCTCAAAATATTTAGATTCAGATTCCAAATTAGCAACCAAGTACTCTATACAATGACCTCTTCCATCTGTGGGATAAATAAAGCAAAGTTCAAGATAAACAGCTCTTACACTTTTGTAACCCACTGAAAACTTTTGAAACTGGATAAATCACTAGCTTGAAAAGGGTTTATAATCTATAAAAGAAATAAAATGAAATTACCTATCCTGTCTTAATGTATTACTCTTAACTATTTGTGCTTCTACAGAAGTAGACTTGGTTTTGGACAAAAATATCCTCCAGCATTTATTTCACACCTGTAAAGAGACGTTATAATTTAATTTCTATTTTAAAACAGAATAAAATTAAAAATATTCCTTCAAAAAAGATGTTTTCTTTAAGAACACATACCTCAGGTCTACATGGGATTTCTATTCATAAAACTGCCTCCTTAGGTCAAAGATCAAAAATTAGTGAGGGTCCACAACACGCAAAGCTTTAAAAAATGTCACATTCTTTCATTTTCAGCATAAGAAATGGGCAACTTGTTCAGGGCAAATACTTGTTTGAACTGAGGATTTTATTATTAATCTCTGAAGACTGCTGAATTTAGGGTCACAGTAAGGGTTGATTAGGTACAAGGTGCACAAAGCTCTCCTCTGTCAATGCTATTGAAAGAAGCAAGTAATTTAGATTCAGAATTGGTCTTGGATTGAAGCTCACTCCATTACCGACCATTTTCAATTTCAGCTATACAATAAACATCAAGCTCAGCAAGGAAATTAGTACATTTGGTAATGTATTGGGAGAGATGGGTGGGTCTTTGACAAGATGACACTTATCACCAAAGCTTCAGTTAATGAAACCCTTGAGTGGTTTCTGCGTTTGACATATTTTGACATTTTTTGAAATCACATCCAGCAGGTTTTTTTTACCCCACAATGTTCTTCTTTATGAGGAAAAAAATCCATCTATCTTTAAAATGACTACTGAAGTACTGCAATATTATTGGAAAAAAATTAAAGAGATGCTGACTGCATTGAAGGCAGGGGGGAAGAGAATCTGACTTTCTTTAAATGCAGAAAATACAGCAAGATGCATAGTATTTAAATTGAGGAGATGCCAATGCTAACTTATTTTCAGAAGAGAGCTTAGATTTCAACAGGCAGGTTTGCCATTAATACACTTCCTCTGAAAATACCATAAACTACAGCAGGAAGTCTGGCATTAGTGTGATTGCAGGAAATGTTTAGACTTAAGTTGTTCACCTTTGTTTTTAACTTATCCACACAAGAATTACCATAAAGCACTATAGAAGGTTTATCATTAATGAGATTAAAATATTAGTTCCTAGTATAACCTGAACCAGTGAAACAAGTTTTCCCAGGTTACTTCCACAACAGAATTGGTTTATTTTTGTTTAGCATTCTGTTCTTAATTTTTATTTAAGTTTGAAATAATGAAAGCAAATGAGAAGATAACTAGCTATAAACCCTGAGCAAACCTACTGTACAAAAGACACAAAAATATGTGCAAAAGTGAAAGCAAATTAGGAGGCAGAAAGGGAGAATGAACAATTGCTAGCCTAAAGGTAGCTCTCTAGCTGATGACCCAAAAACACCACAATAGCTCTCAGATCACTTTAAATGCTGCTTTGTAGCAATGTGGCACCTACAATGTAAGACTAGAATTAAAAAGGGTCAGAAGAGACAGAAGACTTAGAGATCACTAATTCTGAGCGGTTTGATATTTACTCTTTAGCTTTCCTGAAAGCCGAGGGAAATTATTATGGATTCATATATTTCAATCTCACACAGCTCTATTATTGTTCATTTTTTCATTCAGAGCTGAGAGAACAATTAAAACAAAAAATACAAAGCAATCTAAACAGGGACATTCCTGAACTCTACTAGACCTACAAGGCAACACTTACAGCTCCAGTTCCTAGCCGGGTGGTCCCTCCCAAAGACTTTTTTTCAACACAAGTGGGAGGTCACCTTGAAGATTTCAGGGACAGGGATTGTATTGTACAGGATACATACTCCTGAAGAGTTGCATTGTGTTGCAATGCAATTTTTATTTAAAACCCTGCCCTCCCATGACTCTGCTCTAAGCATTTCCCTTGCCTCCCTCAGTCAGAGTTTAAGGTGGCAGAGCAAGTACCATGTGTATTTCTGCCCTCTTGAAACCCTAAGGCAGGGATAATAGAAGATGATATCTTCTGAACCAAAGAAATCCTGTATCACAAAAGAGTTAATGATTATTTCTCTAGCTTTAGAGGATTTGTTTTGCTTTGTTTTGTTTAAACTGGAACCGTTTCCCACAATGCTATGACCAAAATCTGCCATATCCTACTGAGTCTTCGGATCTTTCTGACCTTTTTTCAGCTTACACTTCAAGATGAGTTCAAGCTATTCAGGCTGCAAAATATCAGTATCATTATTATTTAAGTCTCAGTAGCACCCAAAAGATATACTACAGTGCTTGGAGTAGTGCAATAGCCCAGATGCTTCTGGGACTCCAAAAAGTCCACTTAGAAGCAGATTGTTAGCTCTAACCAACACAGTATGTGTAAATTAGAGATGCCCAAAAAGCCAGGCAGAATCCCAATGACAATTTAAGTAGTCCCAGGTCTGCAATTTCAGCACTGGAGATGTTTAGATATAGATACTCTAATTTGACCCACTACTTTAATGCAATAGAGATAAGGAAGAAAAAGTTAGACATCACATAGTTGGGGTGTTTTGTCTTATCTATGTTCGAATAACCAGAATAAAAGGAATCCACAATTCTATACTGCGTACTTGGAAAAACTGGAACTGAATAAATAGTTCACACATCATCCTGTAATCTCAAAGCAGGGGTGTTTAGATCCACACATTTTATTCTGGAAAGTTTTAAAAATCAGATTTAATCTTTCAAATCACTGGATATGATTCCAGTAAACAGAAGTGTTTAATTACCGTACCACACAATGTGGTGTAATTATTTTCAGACAGTATTTACCAGAAATCTGGGTAGTTTTCATACTTCTGGCTCATAGAAAACATTTAGCCTGTTCCAGTAATAAAGATACCTGTCGGTATATAACAGACAGGAACCCACATACTGAATAATCTTAACTTGCTCAGTCAAGCAAATTTTCATAGTAGAAAATTCTTGTATAGCCTCAGTTCTAAAATACTTTTTGATCCTGCTAAGACTTAACATATACTGTAGTGACTGTATCAGAAACAAGATCAAACTAAGCAAGTTAATTCCCTGCTTTATTATATTTTTCTCCTAATACAGAGCCAAGTGTCCAAATTTTATTCAGTTAGTACTCAGTCTTAAGTCAAGAAGATCTTCCATTACCATTGCCCAAGCAATGGATAGTTTGGTTTGGATAGGGAACATGACATACAGTATTCTTTGGATTCAAATCAGTAACAATCTGTCATGCCACCTTCTTTTCTCTGTACATTTGCAGGCACTAAACTGGCTGAGCCTACTCTTACTTTCTCCTGACTTACAAAACCAAAGACTCCAGACCTGGTTGACTGAAGCTCCCAAACGCTAGGAATACCTCCTCGTCTTTCCACTGCAGAAAGGTGTTAATATTTAAGGTGTTTTTCTGCACCTTCATTTCCTCTTTTCTTTTACAAAAGCCCACTTCAGCATTTTCATCTTTTCATCAGTGATGGGTTTCTGACATTATCTCAAGGCATGCAGCCTATCTCTATGCAAGGGGGACTTCTTTTCAGACTCCCTCACACCTTATACCACTGGTGGCCTCTCTGCTGGAGGCCTTCTCCTGGCCTTTCACCTTACTGAGTAACTGATTATGCATCCAGCATAGGTTCCTCCCTAATTGTCTTTCACAGCATGAACTACTGTCTTATTCTGCCTCTCTCTGCACTTCACGTAGCCCATCTTTCTCCACTATTAAAGAACGTGCAACTGTAAGCAGTACTGGATAAATTATTTTCTTCATGCTTCTAGAAAAAAAGTCAATTTAATTTAAAAACTGAAAAAAAAAAAATTGCTCACAGCTTTTTAACAACTTTTCTAGAAAGAGGAAGGCTGATAGTTTCTGCAATACATTTCATTTTGCTAGGATTCCAGTTTTCTGTTGGGGAGAAAAAAAAAAGCGTGAGGGGAAATCAACCAGCCATTGTCACGTATCATTAATAACCTACAATAGCCATCTGTACTTCTTCCATGCTCTTCTACATGGCTTTTTAAAAAAGATGCACAAATAAAGTTTACTAGAGTACTTCATGTTTTTTTCAGTTTAAAGCAGGTAGCCTGCTTAAGTCCCAGGCCAAACACCCGCTCTTTTTTCCTTTTGACCTGTCGGACCCAGATTAACAAATCTGTGACCCGTTAAACAAGGTTGCATGAGCGCAGATAGGGGAAACCAATTGCAACCTCCTCTTTCAGTCCCCAGAGAAAAGGGGATATGTGGAAGACAGCCAAAGGTCTACTGAGCCACAAAATGGTTTAAGAACTTTATAACAAAATTTGTATGTTCCTTTCCTTTGGTATGTGCTAGAAGCAGGTAAAGAAGCAAACCTTCTTATTCAAAGCACCACCAGTTAAATAAAAATTTACAAAAGTGTCTATAAACATAAGAGCTTTAAAAGTGCTTGGGCAAAATGTTCTGTTAATTTAGGTTCTGATCACCAACGGGAAACAATTAATAAAATACTTTATTTTATTATTAGGTGGTTTTTGCCTATTATTTCCCCTGTCAGCCTTGTTCACTGTAAGAAAGCAATAGCATAAAAGGTCCAGGTGAAGCATGGGTTCTCTGTGGTTGCCCAGGAGGTCAGGAAGGGCTGGGAGCCAGCAAGAGAAGATGGAAAGAATCAGGAGGAGCACACAAACATTCAGGAGAGCCTCCTGGAGGTACCTCCAACCTCCCACACAACAGACACAGTCACAGTAATCTGAAGTACTCTATCATTAAGCTACTGACAATTACCAAAGCTTTAAGACAATTGACAGTATGACCATATTTGACAATATATGATAATAATTGACAATATGACAATTTCCCAAAGGTTTATGAGCAAGTAGATTTCCTTTTAATATTTACATATGTTTTCTTGATGGATGTGGATTTTTTAACTCAAAAAAAAGCAATTAGGCTCTTTCCAGTCATCAGTTGACAGTATCTATCTCTTTTCACCTGAATGTCTCTACAGTATTATCAAAAGCATTGAAACACCGAAAGCCACAAGGTTATAAATGTTGCATTATAAGCGTTTTCCATGAATCAATATAAAAACTGTACAAAATCCAAATCGGGATTCATCAGCATCCACATAGGGTATCTATAGCATGTATAAAACTACGAACAGAATGTATGAGCTAACTGAAAGCATAGAGATCTTCTATATATATATTCATATTTTGGTATGGCAGTGAAAAAATGAAAATTTTCATCTACTCTGAAATCTTGGTCTTCTCAAAAACAACTCAGCAAAGAATAATGAGCAGATGACTCTTTTGAAAGACAGTGTCCTTAGTTCAACTGCATAGACTTAGTGTCCACTGAATTTCATAGTACTCAAAGGTTTACTATAATAGCTTTTGTCAGAAATAAGTTCAAGGTTGTCTTTTTCCCTCTACTTTAAACCATTCTTCTAACTCCAACTGGTATCTCTAATACTTCTGAATGCCTCCCCTTTGACACCTCCCCAAATGCATCATTTTTCTCAATCACTGTAATGAATGACTTCTGACACCCTCATTCTCTCTCTGTTCATGATTCTACTTTGACTATAAGTTCTTCAGGTCAGGGTCTATCTTTTTCTTCTGTATTTGTACCTTATGTTATAATAAAAAGGATCTGGACCAATAGCTAGAGTTTCAGACACTGATATAATAAAAATACTAATAATTCTTATAACAGGTTTCAGGTTTCTGATAATGAAGTTTTAGCTTTTAGTAGCCATTGTAAACTTTCTGATCATCCTTACATTTCTTAAAACTGTCCCAAGAACATAACTTATATTTAGATCAACTACAGCCTAACAGAAGGTGTTACTGAAGTTGGGCATTGCATTTTCACATGGGTTAGAAAGTGAAGGTCTGGTAAATTAGTGTATATTTTATAGGTATGTCTGATGACATGACAATTAGGATGAAAAGATTAGAGAAGGAAATAAAGACAGAAATATTGGCAGTCACTTCGTCGTTTACAGGAATCGCTAACTCATACACTTGGAATAACACATGCAATTGGGGGTAGGCACATTCTACTATATGTCTGAATTAGAAACAAAAAGTGACAGTGATGCTATTCAAAGGTTTAGAAAATAAGATGCAAGCAGAAGTGTTAAAAGAAGTTAATTTCCATGGCCCACATAAAAGAAATAATGGGGACATTGTGTTCAACAAATACATATAAAGGATCACTAAAATGGAAGATTACTTTCACCAGTCATTTCAGGTTCCAAACTTATAATGGCCTATAAGTAAGAAAGGAAATGTTTCAGTTGTATGTAAAAATTCCCTTAGTTATTATATTTGAACTAGTTTCACAAATTTCTAACGAGAAAAGTATTGTGTGGAATTTCTGCACATAGGACCACAGCAAAAAGAGATACTCCTCCACCTAAAATAACCCTGAATGGGCATCTCTCCATGCATCAATATATGAGAGTTGATTTTCAGCAATCAGAAAAAAGTCAGGAGGAAACACGGTGTTGCGAATCCATCCTAGACCGAGCGTCCAACAGGATAACTGATCCTACTTAAATGATCAGAACTAAGCGGAGGAGAAAGTAGAGAACACATTATGGAACAGAAGACCATAAAAACAATGTTCACTCGGCATTTTAACTTGCTAGCTTGATCTCAAAGACAAGTAAGTGAGACTGCGTCCTGCATTCAATGAAACCAGTGCCTTCATCCACATACTCGTTTCATGTAGCCTTGCACGAGTAAAGAATATATAGCTATGATCAATATGTGCCAAATTAAAGTCTCCTCAATAACAATGATCAAGTTTGCTTCATGTTTAGATCTTGCCTTTACCATACAAAGTTTTAAAAAGGAACTGTTTAAGATTCCCCCTGCCCGCCCCTCCCTCCCCTCCCCCCCGGAAAAAGTCTTGTTTGAAGCTATGTGCTTCTTCCACATTTTCTGAAACTTTTCTTCATCTGTTCAGATTACGTTTCAACACAATCCCTTTCTTTCCACTAAATTCTTAAGGTACACACATATACTCGGTTTCAACAAATAAGTTAGATTTCCTTAGGAAAGAAAGCATCATTCATTGTGTTACCTAAGCGTAAAAACAGGAAAAAAGGCAGGGGGGAAAGGTGTAAAAAAACAACAAACCACAAAAAACCCAAAAAACCATTCTTTTTCTATTTTCTAACTAGCTGAACTGTTAAACAACACACTGAATCCAAAACTCTATGTACATACATCACTGACTTAACCTTGCTGTTGGAATCTCATCCTTCACAGTTTGCAGCTTTTTATTAAAGTTAACAATATAACCATTATACATGGGTTGTTTGCTTTTAGTAGAAAGAAAAACGTGCCTGTGTTTAATTAGGTTTGACTGTAAATGGTTGCAACTAGACTGTGAAGTGCTCATTGTAGAGAACATGATGTAGGAACATGGCAGTCCCACTTTTGCTGCTGTTATTGTTTGTCTAGAGACACCTTTCCGCAAGACTAAATTCAACATGACAGGGTGTCTGTCTGCACTGTGACATCTGTATTACTCCAATAGGAAAAAACCAGAAATTAATTTTCAAATGAAAGCTTAAAACATGTAGAATAGCATGAACTAAGGAATATAGACATACAAAAAAAAAAAATTGGCCCTCCCTTTTCTGCTTGTTTCTGTAGAACATGTTATAATCGTATCCAAATTTTTTTCATTAATTCAGTAATTTTTATCTACTCTACATTACTTGCACCATTAGCTGGACAAATAACTTCTTTTCCAGCTTTCTGGAAACTTTTTTTTTTTTCCCCACTATTTTTATGTTACCATCAAAATAAAATGTTAATATTTGATCATATATCATATATTTTGCTTTGATTTTGAGATTCTTAAGATGTATTCAATCAAATTTAAAAGGTAATGTAGTAATTTCAAAGTGAAAAATAAAAAATATTTTAATATGTATTTTTAAAGGATTTCAATTTTTTTTTTAATGAGCAAATAACTCAGTGAAATAGATGAACCTGCTAAAACATTTAAGTGTCACTGAATCGGCTTTTTTTTTTTTTTTTTAAAAAAAAACAAACAAAAAACCAAAAAAACAACTTTAAATCTATCAGTTTGGTACTTCTCCTTCCAGGGCAGTGTCTAACTATATTTCTTATTTCAGTGCTGTAGTGCTACAGTAAACAACTACAAGAGGTTCAAAGTATGAAAGAAAGAGAGAGAAAATACATTTTCTTTACTCCGGTAATGTTCCTATTCCATCCTACATAAAATAAAGTCTCTTTATAGCCTTTGCCATTATTACATGTTCAGTCTGGTCCTGTAACTATTAGCTTGCTATGGCAACATGAGTGACAAATATGGAAAATATGAAACAGAAAGTACTCAGTTTAGGTATGGTTCATTAATTTGACATAAATAACTTCATAATCACAACTTTTAGGAAAAAAATTAAGTGATGAAACTGAAGGACACATGGACCAAAAAACATGTCTCAAAACAAGAAAGGGTTTAGAGTTCCACATGAGGAGAAATTTGTTTTATCTTTGAAACACAGCACTTCATAAAGCTCTAGAAAAATCTTAGGGTACGGAAAAAAAAAAACATTCCTCAAAACAAACTTTGAAATTTTAATTTTTTCCTTATTGAAGTTATTTTCCCAAGTTAAGCCAAAGTGTTCATTTACAGATGATTGTGCCCATGCTTCAGCCTCTTCCTTTATAATCCAGTCAAAACCAATTCTTAGAATTGTATTTCCCTCTATACTGTAAAGAGTTAAAAAGTATTTTGTGTCCACTGCCTCCATCTACAAAAAGGCTGGAGAGATTTTATTTCAACTTTCAAATAAACCATAAAACATCACAGGCTGTGAGCAAAATTTCTTACATGGTTGAAGCTTTGCAAGCTTAAAGCAGATGAAAGCAAGGTGTTATAATGGAAACTTGCAAAACCTAAATTCTTAACTACCATTTATAGCGTTCATTACAGTTAATAGTGAGTTTTATTCCATTGTTTCACTAAACAATGGAGTAACCTTCTATGAAAGGTTACATGAGATCAATAGCAGTAAAAGTATTGGAGACAGCGGTAGAAATTAGTAGGAAATCTCTTCAACTGAGTTAGATAATTTGACTAAAATATGAAAGACATGAAGATTTATTTAAGAATCAACAACTGGTCCCACTCATCTGTGAACATTACTCCCTAATATCCTCAGTGAATTAGAAACATACTAGTGAGAATAAAACTACATATATATTTAGGAGATTTCCCCCCTTCCTTAAATTTATATTTTGTTTACTTCGTGTATTTTAAAAGAGGTATTATCTATTGAAAAATTGATGCTTATCTAGTTTAGATATACTTCAGTTCTCACTCTGAAATTAAATTAGGAAATATAAACGGTTACAGATTTTAAGAATTACATTGTAATTCTAAATATACGCCCCATCTTGATGTTGATAAATCACTGACAACAGTCTTTAATCAGCCTTCAAAATGTCTGCTACTGATGAAGGGATAAAAGTCTATAATAAAGAGACATAATTTATGAACTAAGAGATATATTTTTGCATTTATATATGAATTTTTTTTTTTTATTTGAAATTTCAATTTTCAGGACTTGTTCAGTTGTTCTGTAATAAACAGTATGATAAATTAGAAGGAGCAAATTATTAGATTTTCTGATTCCATTTATTATCAAAAATATACTTCTTTACATTTTAAACTATAAAACAAATTAATGAATGAAGGATCCATGTTTAAAACATAATATATTTAAATGTTCTAGTTATTGTTTCTCTTTTTAAAGTGGACCATGCATAGCTATGTTTACTGAATAATTTCAAAAATCTATAGTATTTGCTTTTTTGTGAGGGATTTTTATGAAATAGATATATTTTAATCTCGTAAATAAAATGGCTTTAGCTCAAAAAAGTGAATAAAGTTACACTCATAAACTGTTTTCACATTCTAAATTTGAAAACATGGAACAGACATCCATTACTTTAAAAGATAGCATTTATTCTTTTTAACAGCTATATTAGAGACATATTGTAACCTATGCCTAAATCCTAAATACACCTTTTTTTTTTTTTTTTTTGCATTTCCAGTCTTCTGATTTTTTTTTTTTTTAATTACAAATAGTTTCATTTTTAGGTTAAAATATTACAGAAAAATGATGCCTATGCAATAATTGCTAAACATGTGTGTCTATGTTATATGTAATGTAGAAATAAACAAAGCAGTATTTTGAACAGGTGGACCTTTAAAAAAAGATTCCTAATTATTCTTATACTGTTAAAATTATTTCAATTTTGCATCTCAGCAGATACACATTTGTACACCAGAAACAGGTGTTCATCAAAAAGAAATGATAAAGAGATACTGCAGTCTAGGCTTGGAACCTCGCCTGCATGGTGCGATGACAGATAAATTAGAAAAATCCTGCTAAACATCTCTCTACACTTCAGAAGGAGATTACACCTTTTTAAAAAGGCAAAACACGCAGTTCAATTACTTATTGTCTTGGCATGTGGTTGTGATGAAAGAAGGAGTCTTAAACATCAATAGAGCTAAACTAACTTCCCAGATGGGCTTCAGAAGAGGGAAACCTTATGCAATCCACCTGCACATAAAGCAACTTTCCTCTATTTGAAATAAAATAAATGTTTCCCCACCCATCCATTTAAATCATCCCTTTATCTTAAACAGCAATTTGATATGCACCTCCTTTTCTTTTCACCTAACAAAAACAAAGAGGAAAATCTTGTAGAAATAGAGAGTTATTGTCTGTGGGATTACTTCAATGAATCTATCTCTATTGCCCCATCTGTTTGGCATCTAAGCCTCAGCGTAATATTCATTGTAAATGTATTTTTCATTTAATGTAAAAGATATAACAAAAATGTATCACTGAAAATAATCAATTACAAATGCAAGAGGCAGAATGGTGGATTGATCAAATACCCATATACCCATGTTCTAATGTTTGATCAGAACATGCTTCCTAATTACCCACAGTAAAATTGTTCCTGGAGCCCTGAAGAATCCAAATTACTGTTCTACGTAAAGCAGTTATTTACTAATGTATTCAACAGGTGTAATCTGAGATATGGTGTACATTGGTATATGTACCACAAGTGAAGTGTGTGTGTATGTGTAACCAAAACCAAAAGAAATTACCAAAAGCTCTAAAAGGTTTGTAGTTATAAATTCATACCTCAGTTATCAAAAAACATGCTAAGGTTATGGTAGAGTGAGAAACTCTCTTCCTATTGTCCTACAGTCTGAATTTGTTAGCTAGCTGTTTTTATTTGAATATGGAACACTTCGGACATTGTTCAAATCATGGTTTTATAGATCTCAATAGGTGAATGTGGAATGGCAGGAAAATTATCTTATGGAAAGAGCCAGGAAGAAAATGATACTTCTGTTTATACGAATGTTTCTTTGTGAACTCTCAGGTTCAATACAGAAGTCCTGGAGTGGAGTTCAATATATGCACTAGTATATTGCAGTTGCAAGATGACCTTGTACGATATTACTGTTACAAGTCTCCAGCAAGAAGGAAAAAAAGAAACCTACTAAAGGCAATGCTTAAAGTGAAAGCAAATTTCTCTGTTTATTTATTATCGGTTACTTGTTATATGATACTTCACGCATTGTCAGAATTGGTCACTAGAAACCAAATCTTCGCAATTCGAAATGGGTTCTACAAGTGAAACAACAGGCACAGGTTAGATTAAATCACCTCATTTTTGCATGTAAAGACTTTATTACTGTTGTTGACATACTAGACAGAAAGAAACCAGCTTGAATCTTAGATTCCAAGCTAGTATATCCTGAAATCAGTGAACATGAACATTTTTGAGGGGTGAAAAGAAGAATAACAGTGCTTTCTGCTGTATACATAGTAATTTTAATACAAAAAACCCCCAAACTCTAGTGCAGGTACCAGGAATGTTTTATTCTTTAGTTTTGAGCTTATCTCCATTAGCTGCAGCTCCATGTTGAAGAGGAGGCCGGCAATAATCAATGAGATTCAACCCTCAAGCTCCAGACAAGATGCCAACACAGCCCTCAGTTGGGCAAAATTTGGATGCCCTTGATTTAAGCTTTCTAAGCCTCTACAGTTCCAGTTCAGGAGATTAATATAATTCCCATAGCTCATACTTCTCAGAAAATATTTTTTGTTTGATGCTCACTATGTTATTAATAGAACTATACAAAACCCAACTGCCTTGGTTCCCACTGTTTCAGAAAATGAAATACACTTTTATACAATTCTCACCAAGCAGAACCGGAGTGATGCCAACAATATACTCCTACTTAATAACTAAACTTCTAAGTGATAGCATTTCATAGGTAGTACATTTGTGTCCACCTTCACCCAGAAAAGATGCAGCTTTCTCTCTGTGGCATCAGTTTAAATGGGAGCATGAAACTTCTTCCATATTCATCTGCTGCTCAGGACAGTCTGGTTGGTTGTCTTTTAACGGTACAAACAGACATGTGTTACACCCCTGCTTGTCCAGCTCCTTTCTTCTTCCATTCAAACATTGATATAAATACCTTTCTTAAGTAGCTTTCCCGTGATTTTTCAGCTTTTCATACCAACATCCAAAGCTGTTAGGGGCTAAGTTAGTTTTTTAATTCACATGGTAACAATGTACATTGACAGCCAGCAAAGTGAACTCTACTGGTAACCAGGCAATAGACAGGTATTGTCCCTATATTAACAAGGCTGTTGGGCTGACAATCCACGCCATTTCTACTTCTAACCACTGATCCCAGTCTTCAAATAGGCTGGCCCTTGTACAGCATCAAGTTCATATAAAAAAAAAAAAAAAAAGATATTACAAAATTCCTGCTTTTTTAAAAGTTTGAATAGTGCTTTTAACCAGCAGAAGGTAATTGCAATGAAGGCAATTGTGCAATAAATATCAAACCAGAGTAACAACGGTACATTGTTATAATACTATTTATCTGGTAGATAAATCAGAAAAAAACCCCAGAGCCAGCGTTGTGCATTTTAAAGTGTGCATGTTATAGAATACTGGTTGAATATGAACCCGTTTTTAATAAAGTTTGCTAATCAGTACATTCATGTTAATAGAAAACCGCAAACAGCCTCCCAAAGTATCAATTTGCAAAGACTGCTGTCAAATATTGTGATAAGATAGAGCGAAGCAAGAGCTTAGCCTAGTACTATTCAGCAAACAGCTTCTGATTTACAAAATAAGGAAGTCTTACACTGATCAATTTGAACTTTAAAATTTTCCCATCTCTGCTTATGACTGAGGTGATTGAAAGTTACCCATTTAAAATTAATATACAGACACTAAGTCTCCTAACTAGCCGGGGAGATGCAGTGGCTACAAATGCTGTTCGTCTGCATTATTCTTGCTCAGTGCACATGTAATTGAAAACAAACACCGGCCAGGTTTCTTTGACAAACCACGATAGATAAATATCTTCCACATGCCCAGCTTCCTAGTTCATCATCACTTTCAGAAAAATTGCTTCTTCTGTAGTAAGAGTGATTCACACCATATGAAATGAAAAATGTTATTTAAGTATATTATTGCATAGTTTTGAAAGTACTTTCTCACTTCATACGTAATGGCACAAAAGGCTATGAACATCACAGACAGTTTTGAGTAAATTTAACTGGCATTTTGCTTCAGAACCTTTAAAACAATCCACTGGAAGTCTTCATAAGAAGTGCTCTGCTCTCAGTCACCTGTCATTCCTTGTTTTAATCAAATGGCATAAGTAGAATTTTGAACTAACAACCTAATACCTGCTGATTTCACAACTGTAGCAGTTATTAAATGGTTTAGAAAAACCCAGTCTACAAACAGATGCATTGCCTTCACCAGATGTTTCTTTATTTGCCAAGTCTCTATCAGTCATTCTGCCTTGGGCATTCTCCTAATTTTGTTTGTTTTCTCTTTCCCAAACTGTTTTTTCTAGGTATACTTTTAGCTATGCAGACTTCAGATTAAAAAATTCCTTCTCTTCGTGAAAAAAGAAGCTTTAAATTTTCTGTAAATATTTTTCATCATAACAGAGGAAAGCCTCTAGCCTGGAGTTTGTGCCTATTTCTAGTTTTCTATGGTTTAATGTTTTGGCAGTCTCTCAACTGGCTTGTTCCAAGCTTCATGTATCTGAGAAAATCTGTTTTCTTTGGATGATTGATGATCTCAAGAGCCTACTTCTAACTTTTTAAAAAGCAGCTCCATCTCCTGCTATTTTTAGGAGCCCAAAAGTGTAGCACAAATGTTTCACACTGACAGGGACATTCCTTCTCTTTTGCCCATTGAGAAGCCGCTCAGAAGACACTGCTGATCAGCAAAAATAAGAAATGAGGCAACAGCCAACAGCAGAAACAACATGCCAAAACCTGAAGTGGGACGGGGCTTGGAAGCCACCTGTAGCAGATAGAAAGTAAGTATAGATCAACCTCCTTTTTCTTACTGTATCCGATGAAACAGATGGAGAAACAGAGACACTTTGCATCTCCTCAGAAAAAAAGAACAAGTAATGTTTTTTAAAAGAAGATTTAAAACTTGAGGAAGGAGGGAAGGAAAAAAAGAAGAGAACAAGGAAGCTTGAGAGGAACAGGTTTTAGGTTAGTTAAGTGATGCATATACAAACCCATGCATTCGCTAGAGTTCCATCTTTACAGAGTTAAACAGATTGACAGGTACAGGAAGCAATTTTTTTGTCAAAGTTCTGAGAGTGTCAGCCATTTCAGTGATCTTTATGAGCACTTTTAACTGAGAAATCAGTGTCCAGACTCAATAGATTCTTCTTTTGCACAGTAATTAGGCATTTAATTCTTTTATCTTTATTTTAAGTTACTTATTATAATTGTTCTTTGCAGCATCTTATTGCTCAAAGTTGCCAAAAAAGTATGGCAAAATAAAAGTATATGGGAAATAGTTTTAATGTTACTTGACGAAAATCTTATTGTACACTTTTCTTCATTCTAAATGAATCTGTTGTACCCTTTCTTTTCCATACTCCGACCTTTTTTGAATCTCACTAGATGTCCCAAGCTTGATCAATTTCCCAGTATTTACCCTTGGTTCCCATTTACAGAACAGTCTGGTTTGACCTTAGAGCACCAAATTTAGAGTCCAGATTTTATCACCTGCTCTATAACCAACTAACTGATGACTCTCTGGGAATATTTTAGCATTTTTCTTTCAAAATTTATTTATTTTAAAAAATGGGCTGCTATCTATCTTCAGGACAAATATTTATAGAAAGGTGCTTGTAGACCTTCAGATAGTCATCTTTATCTAAAAAAATATAACAAAATATTAAGAGGAAAATACATTCTGGAACAGAATGTATGGTTCAAAAGGGAATTAGTTTGGGGTTTGCTTTTTTTTTGTTTCAGGAAAAAGTTACTAATAATATCCTACCACTTTAAAAAAAATGCCTTTAAGCTAATTTTTCAATTATCCTATCAGCTTGCAAAACACAGGCCTTTTCCCCTCAAAGTCAAAGAAACTTTGCCACTGATTTAAGTATCAATTGGAATCATTAAGTCCAAACAAAGGAAGTGCTAAGATTAACCCCAAATTTTGGCTTTCAGTTTTAATTAACAACCTATACCAACCTTTATGTTTGGTTGTTACTTTGTGCAGCACACCATTTTCACAATTCAGTGCAGAGTTTAACATCAAAATGCAGAGCCCCAGTACTAACTAGAAAGTTAACTGTGCACTACAGCAACACGCTGCCACTGGAAATCAGTTTGACCTGTTGTGAAGTAGTCGCACCTACCAACCCAGACTCTGTTCTCTTATGAAAGCCATCTCCTTCATCCCACAACCCAGTACACCAAAGTGGTTGGTGCAAGATCCTTCTCCCTTGAAGGTGTTAAATAGTGTTCTTGCCTTATTTTACTCTACCGATTCTCAAGAAACACTGAAATTTTAGCTATCAACATACTTTTATTATCGTTTTATGATTCTCCATTCTCTTTCTGCTATTTGTTGCAAACAATGTCAACTAACTCCACAAACTGCTTTAGGAGACAATTTTTCCTAAAGAAGCTGCACAACATAAGTTGCACTGTATTTTATTAATCCATCAGGGGTTTGAGTGCAATGTTGTTAAAACAAATCACGCAAACATCTAGAATCCTGCTTATGTACTGCTCCTTAGCAAGTAGGTTGCTTCATGATGTTATCATTTTTATGATAACATATAGATAAATTTACTTATGATGCAATCACCATGTAAATTTTCTTGTAAAATACTGTATGCATTTGGAAAAATTTCTATAATTTTGATGGAGAGAACACTTTTGCCTCTTGCATTAATACTATATATGCTATTTACTTCTGACATAGCTTGCTGTAATTTTGCTGTTGCTTTAAAGAAAGCATTATTTAACAGGATCTTAATTACACACACTTTTAACCTTACAGTGGCAAGGGTCAATTAATTTTACCCTACAGCTTATAGGATCCATGCTTGTTAAATAAATAAAATGAAAAAAAATCATCACTGAGTTGATTTGAAAAGGGAAATAACAGTATAGCCTCATAGGGCCAATAAAATTACAGCTAATCCTCTGGGAACCCAAACAGCAATAAAGTGAAAGTGAGTACAGATTAACACATTGTAAATCCACTTACTACCCAGCAATGTTTACACAAGGATTTGCCATTGCCTGTTACCATTTGATCAGATTTAATTGCACAGTTTGCCAAGATTTTACTGAAGAGGTTACTTCTATTTCCTACAAATATCATTCAATTCCTTAAAGACCCAAAACATGCTTTAATCAAGGGCAAGAATATGTATTTACACCCCATGGACGACAGAAAATGGGTGGATTTCTAAGTTTCATACTGATGACTTAGTAGAATATGAACAAAATACTGAAATATCTAAGGACATGCTTCAAGTGCAAATGATCCTGTGTGTTAATATTGCTGAATTTGAAATGTGGGGGAATGGACTTTTCTTGCGCACTTTTAAAAAGCTATTTGCTTGAGTCCAAAACAGCTTTTTCCTTACTGCTCACTTATAATACAAACTGCACTCACATGGAGGCCAACAGCCAGCAAAAACATATTTCCATTTTAACGCCTTTAGATGATCAAAGCATCAGCTTAATATAATCAGCTCAAATCCATTTACCAGTGAGCCTACTACTGTGCCCAGGGACTGTTTTCCTTTCCAGCCCTATCTATTCTGGAACAGGTGCTATAATAGTAAATTAATTAGTCTGTGGAGATGCACCTTGTTCTCCATCTCCACAGGCCTCTTGTGGGTCAGGGCCTTGAGGAAAATGCCATCTGGGCAGAGTTTCCCCCAGAGAAACAATCAAAGCCTACAGATTGCAGACTACAGAGGAGGGTTCATATGACAATTAACCTTATTAGACTTTTTTTTTTTTTTTAAACAGTTGATAGTGTGTCAACATGTTGGCTCTATAAATAATCTGCTTCACAAAATCATCAGTGCAACTAATTCAAAGAAATTACTTCTATCTAAAAATCCTCCGAAGAAAACAGAGATCTCCTTGCACTGAAAATATAAAGGAAGGTAGGTAAGTGTTAAACAGTAACTCACATACTTAGAAAGGTATCACACAACAGTTCTAGAATACTTAAAACTTTAACATACTTTGAAAGATTGACAATTTTTACTGTGACAATTTTTATACAAACCCAGAGGCATTTGTGCTATTAATCATTTTGGTTCTCTGTTTCCCACCATGGTTTTGCCAAATATCCAATTATCAACAGAATCAGAGCTAAATTCAACACATTTCACAAGGGATATCAACATTCATCTTGATAAATGTGGTGGGCATTTAAGGTTTAACTTAAGGCCCTAAAATCTAGGGCTGAATTTTAGATTTGTGGAATTGTTTTCACAAACAGTATTGTAAAACAAATGAGAATTTAGAAATCTCAAATGGAATGTGATAGGAAAGCAAAATCTCTATACAATAAAATTCTTTGCATATTTTCACTACATTTGGCAAAGAACAGAAATTAAGATGTCAAAGCAAAAAGAGCATCAGGAAGTTTAACGTTTCAGACCATTAAAAAAATACAAAGTACATGTAAATTTATAAATATAAGGTAGCAAAAATAATATTCCTAATGCATGACTTCAGTGAATAACTTCTTCAAACATATTTTAGTTGGATAAAAAATACCAAATTTGCATCATAATAAGAAACAAAGCCAAGTGATTAGTTCCTAAAATGTTTTGATGACTTCTGACTCTCTGCTTGTGAATCACTTGAATTCCTCTTATATTTATTTCTTATTCAACTTACAAAATCATTTTTATAGAGAGACTTTTATTCACAGTTTGCTATGTTTAATATTTGAATAATGTGCTATTTTGATGGAGTCCATGGGTCAGACAGTTTGTTCTTGTTCCCTCCCTTGTGAACATCTAATGAGTTTCCATCTAGAGATCTATTTTTTGAAATTTTTTTTTGTAAAAAAATTGAATTCCATATTTTTTCAAGGAATTGTGGAAGGAAAATTTATTTGTTAACATGAAAAAGTAAAGAAACAAAGTCAAAGCAGACATTCATTGAAAAGTAATTTAAGTATTCACTAATCTGTAATAAGCACTATTAACAAATATATTTTAGTATGCCAGACAATATTTAAACTATCTTGAAATACAAAACAGTTCTTTCTTTACAGCAAAAAGAAGAATTTGAATGATTAGCCAAATTTTAGAATACCATCTACTACCAGAATTCTTTCAAGTACTAATCTCAACTGTCTACGTATGTAATAATAGTTACCTGACATGCTGTGCATGTAATTGCTCTTTTCATTGTATGTATTCCCATAACAAACTTTTTGAAAAAGTTAACAAAATGTTTATCCTTCAGTCTAAATATTTCTGAAGTTTTCCTATTTTTCCAGCGAGGCTGGGGTTAATTTAAGATGAATGGCTAGGGGGCTAATCTGGACAGCAGAAAACCATCTATATTTACCTTTAATATAAAAGCAGGAATGGAATCATAATTAAACAAGTGCAAATATTACATATTCTTATTGAAGAAGTGTCATTCATAACTTCTAGAATCACTTCCTCTGTACATTACTGAGCTGAAGGAATAGGCAGAGCAGGATGGAAGATTAATAGAAGAGACACACTAAGGGAACTCAATGAAGCAGCCATAGGAGATGAAATACAATGTGTGTACTCATTGAAGCAGCTGAAAAAATGAGCTACAAGGGACTGTATTCAATGAAGCAAGTGCAAGAGATGAGATGCACTAAAGGGACTAGCAAAAGCCCTCAAGCACTTCCTCCCGTAAAACACACATCTCCCTCCCTTTTATTGTCTCCCCCCAAACACAAAAACAACAAAATAACTGACATTGAATTTCCTACTTGTCACTATTTTTTTTTTTTCAGGTCAGCAGAAAAATCATGTTCAGAAGATAATAACAAGTCTTATTCTGACATACTTGATCGTAATATGCTGGAATGACAACTTGCACGCCACAAGCAATGTTTAGCACATCAGTATCACAGAATTCAGGTAGTACAACTCACAAGTTCACCTACTTTTTCCTAAGTGTCAGCACCTTCCCTATCCTCTGTCTCTAAGCAGATAAAAGACCTGCTATATGCACCCCAGGTACTCCAGCAATGATGGGACTCCCTCAAGTCACCACTGTATGCATTTGAATGTTTACTGATACTCGGGACCTTCACATTCAAACCTGAAATTCTGTCCGCAACTATCATAAAGCTATATCTGAAGGAAAAATCTTACAGGCTTTAAGAAAAATGAAGCTAAAATAGTTTTGAAATTCTCCAAAATATTTTCAGAACTTAAAGCAGTAGCAATTTCAAATTTCTAATTCTATCGCTGCTGGAGAAACCTATGGATGAAACTGTTACATTCTTAGAATAAACAAACGAGAACAACTCTGTTTTCCAGTGTTCAGATCCTACAAAAATGAGAAACTACTGCCTTTGGAAGACTCGCCTATTAAGACAATACAAATCCCAGTATTAGTTGCTTTTATACTTAAAGTCAGAAGTAGTGTTGGAAGAAGGAATTTTAGAAGAAACTGCTGAAATGAATAGTAACAAGTTTCTAGAACTACACAGTTCACCCAAGAGCTCTAAAGAAACTCAAACATGAAATTGCTGAGTTGTACCCCAGTTTTCAACTCAGAGCTCAACTACCAGTAAAAAGGCAAATAATATTAGGAATTACTAGCGAATGAGTTCAGAATATGAAAGAACATAATTATGCTACCACATAAATCTAATATGTACCGACAGCTTGACCACCCTTCTCAGAAGGTATGGATAGAGCCATAGAGAAGAGCAATGCAGATGAACAGAGATATAAAGCAGCTTCTGTCTGGAACGTCTTGGCCTCACTGAGATCGGTACTGTCATGAATCTGAGGGAGGAGGGAACTATTAGTCACTGTTTCTCAGAACACAAAAAAGCAAAGGTGCCTTTAATCAAAATATCAGGCAGCAGCTTTTAAACACACAAAGGATGTATGTTATTAATCTAATTAAATTATATAACTAATCGCCACAAATAAGTTCTGATTTTCAAAAGGCAAAAGTGACTCAATGCATTCATGGAAGAAAAGTCCCTACTATTAAATGCAACAGTCTGGATACAATGCCTGAGCCCCTTGTCACTCAAAGGAGAATATAATGGAAAGAGTCACATGCATCCTACCTAGTTCTTGTATTCTTTTCCTATATGCTACCAAGTGCCAATGGGAACATGATGCTGGGATATATGGAGCTTTGGTTTGACCCACCATATTAAGAAATACGTGCAGTGGGTAAATCTTGGCTGTCTGCCTCCTCTCTCCTCACTCCTCTCTTAGATGTAGCGCAGTGTTTGTTATCCTTTCTTAAACGTGTTTTCACAGAGGCACCACCAGCATTCCTGATGGGCCCTGCTTTGACCAGCGGTGGGTCCATTTTGGGGACAGCTCCTAGCCTCTTCTCACAGAGGCTGCATCCCCCCCACCCAACCTTGCCACATAAACCAAACACAGTATGTGTCTCCTAGTACTACAAAGATGATGAGAAGAGTACTTCTACAGATGTCAGGGGGATGACTCATATGCATTAAGAGGAGGGAGGTATTCACAAAGGCCTAATGAGGCTGATGTCCCTACACACACTTGCTGTGGGAAAAGGCAAAAGAAGTGCTCTTCTGGAGATGTCCTGGAGGAGCCTCTCTCCCTGTCTCCCTCCCCACTGGCAACACAAGAAGCCAAGTATCACCAGGGTAAACCTAATCCTTGTGAGTAACCCTGTTAGCATGATCCCTTCTCTATAATGCTCAAAATACTTTGAATGAAAGAAACATACGAGTGCAAGCTTTTAGGAGATATGCAAAGTAATGTTCTATGCCCTTAACACTCAGGGCAAAATGTTAGCTCTTTCTTAATACAATGTTAAAACTACCAGCATATTCTGCGCAAAGCTATTAACCAGCTCAGTATTTGCTAAAAATGAGACAATTTACCGAGAGCCAGCAGCTTCTTCTAAACTCAGGGATCCAACAAGGTTACTAAAAGGCCTGTATGTATATTTCAAACACTTTATCACTTTAAAAGTAGAGGTAAAACAAAGTCTTCCCTATATCTCTGTAGTGAATGACGATTAATTTTTTTAAAAAGCATGTTTGCACGATGAAGAAAATATTCATATTATAACTGAAAAAAAAAAAAAGAGATCTGAACCACTGACAGAAAGTAGGAAAATTTCTGTGTGCTATTCCTCCATGCAATAATTCTGTTTCTCTAATTTCACACATATTTAGCATCTTGTCTAGGGGGCATTAGTGTATTTGGTGATGAGATGAAGGCAGCCTAATGCAGGCCTGGAAAGAACTCTCTGTCACCAGTCCTCCTGGGTCTGGAGATCAGCGTTCTTAAAATACGAGGATTTGATAGAGTTAACGCCATCCCCTCGAGCAGATGGTTTGGAACATTCTGTCAACACTGCCACCGATTACTGCAAACAGATTCTCGTTACGCTGATAGTCCCTCTGGGACCCCAGCAAAGTGCTGGCTAACCTCCGCTCCGAGGTGCAAAACGTGCCTTTTCCGGGGCCCTGCCGAAGCTGCAATGATGCACGTGCCTCTCCCAAACACAGTTGCGGTATCTCTGTGCCTTTTCCGGGGCCCTGCCGAAGCTGCGATGATGCACGTGCCTCTCACAAACACAGTTGCGGTATCTCCGCACTGCAACTCCACAACTGACAGTTGCTCAGAATGGCAGTAACAGGTTTTAGTTTATATATTTTACGCTGCTCATTGTACCCTTGCAAACAGAGACCATTAAATACCATTTCCTTTTTTTTAAAGGGTTTAAACTGTCACACCTCAGGCTTGGGCAGCGCTGTCATTCCCTCACACAGCTACAGCTATCCTGCTTACTTATTCGGTAGCAAAACAATCTGTGCATTCACAGACTATTTTGAATATATGAAATATGAGCTTATGTATTACATATTCATTAGCAACATTTTCTGCACTTCCTGACTAGATATGAGTCAGACTGGAATCACACTTAACACCACGGCAAAAAGCTTCTATAAAATTGCTCCAGTTTCTTATTAAAGTAATATCTTAATACATTAGCTTTGTATTACTCAAAATATTAACTTACTTATTTAGCTTAACACTGATAAACAACGCCTGGCCTTTATGGATTCACTACTGCAGGTTTTTTTCAGCATTGCAAGTCAGATCTGAATTTTTAAGTCTCTACTTTTCTTCTAGGAGAAGCTTGGAGCATCAGAGTTACCAAAGCTGCTCTTTTGTCTTGTATTTTGTATCTAACACTACAATATATACTGGTAACAGAAAAATAAAAAAAAGTCCGATTTATCTTCCCAGCTGGAAGTCATTCTGCAAAGCAATGTTAATATGCATTAACATTAATTATGCACTTAGAATTAGGGATGAAGGACTGGTATGAGAAACAGAAAAACCGACACAAACTTTTTGTTCTGTCCCTCAGCTAGGGCTTGCACAGAACAGTCGGCCAAGCTGATCAAATAAAAAACCAAGAGGCTTCCTCACTCATGCTCTGGCTGGGTTTGTATCAGGGACAGTAGACATATTCCCATGCCTGTATCAGAAATAGTGTGGCCAGCAGGAGTAGGGAGGTAATCGTGCCCCTGTACTCGGCCCTGGTGAGGCCGCACCTCGAATACTGTGTTCAGTTTTGGGCCCCTCACTCCAAGAAGGACATTGAGGTGCTGGAGCGTGTCCAGAGAAGGGCAACGAAGCTGGAGAAGCGGCTAGAGAACAAGTCTTATGAGGAGCGGCTGAGGGAACTGGGGCTGTTTAGCCTGGAGAAGAGGAGGCTGAGGGGAGACCTCATCGCGCTCTGCAACTACCTGACAGGAGGTTGTAGCGAGGTGGGGGTTGGTCTCTTCTCCCAAGGAACAAGCGATAGGACGAGAGGAAATGGCCTCAAGTTGCGCCAAGGGAGGTTTAGATTGGACATTAGGAAAAATTTCTTTACTGAAAGAGTGGTCAGGCCTTGAAACAGGCTGCCCGGGGAAGTGGTTGAGTCACCATCCCTGGAAGTATTTAAAAGACGTGTAGATGAGGCGCTTAGGGACATGGTTTAGTGGGCATGGTGGTGTTGGGTTGACGGTTGGACTTGATGATCTTGGAGGTCTTTTCCAGCCTTAATGATTCTATGATTCTATGATTCTATGCAGCTGCCAGCATCTCAGCTTCCCTCATAGAGGTCACATTATCTGCTTCTTCATACCAGTTACAAGCTCGCTCCAGGCAAACTGCTCTGTAATGCACATCTTGGAGCTTCCTTAATAGAAGATCCTTAGGAGACTTCAGTGACTTCGAGATCTTTCAGAAACACACCAAGTACCGGACTCTGAGCCTCAAGAGGACTTGGATATCGATTAGGACTGAGGTGTCATAGCAGCAAAGTCCAAGGGAGCCACTGTTAGCTTCCCCAAAGCAAAATGAACAGGAAAGGAAAACCCCTGGCTCTCCTGAAAAGCACTGCATCCATGAAACACACATAGGCTCTGACCCCACATCCTACGCTAAGGAGGAAAAGGTGTCTTTTTGTCCCTAATGAACTAGATTTTTTTTCCCTGTCTTCTTCTTGGTCTGCACCAACATGAGAGCAAGATATTTTAGTAAGTTAAAACCAAACTTTAACAAAACAGAAACTGGCATAAAAACCCTCACATCGTGTTCATAGTCACATAAACAACTGTACAGTTTTTGTTTTCTTTTTTTTTTTTTTTTTTAAATACTGACTGCACACTTAGAATCGAAACCAAGAACGAAGAAATTATCATTCTGTGGTGATAGTTCAACAGCTGAACTTGATGTCCTCAGTCTGAGCCTAGTGGACAAATATCCACTAAAAAAGAAAAGTGAATATAAGCGAATTCCTTTTTGGCAATCCAGGCAGAGACCAACGGCAGGAAGGCTGAACAAGCTGTGCCGTTAGGACAGATGGTCCCGCTGACACAAAGCTGAGGTATATTTGACAGGTTACTCGGCTGTTTGCATAGGAATCGTGTAATTTAAGATCTTTTCACAAAGAAATTTTTTATCAATTTCATTTTAGCACTTCTAAGAAAAAGCGTGTTCATTTGGCCTGGTTCAAGCATACGTTCTTAACTGCAAGCATTTGGACCAGAGACCCTCTTTCCTTATCCAGGCACATAGATTTGATACAAAGTGCACCAAATCTGTGGAAAGAGTCCCATAATATGTCACCAACCAGAATCTCTGAGCATTGCTCTAATACATATAAAACCAATTATCAGTAGAAATATTATTAAAACAGATGCTGTTTACAACAGTATTTCAACAATTCTATTTATTACATCACCTCCACCAAAAACACATTCAACTTTCAGCCTGAATAAAAACACTGCGGTTTTGTGGATAAAGATAAATTTCAAAATTCAGGCAAGCCTACATTTTTTCCAGGTACTTGGTGCATCTACAGTTTATATTTGAGGCATTTTATTAGAGGAACAGTCCAGGAGGTTACAGGAGAGTTGGTGTCATAGCTTGGGAGAATAAGCTTTCACCATCTGAGCAGGGTGGGTGACAAGTTACACAGCAACACCTGCTGGCAAATCCACAAAGGAGAACTGTCAGTGTCCCTTGCAGTAGCTGCACTGTGCTGGAGAAGCGATAGTATCATAATCGCTAGGGGCCCGATCCCGCAAAGCTTCACCCTAGTGCCTGCCTCCTCACCGTGTAATCTCAATAATGTGCTTGGATTGTGTAAGAAGATTAAAATGAGAAATAGAAACAAAGAGAAAAAGGGGCTTAAAAGAGGAAAGATACAGAGAAGGAGACAGGAATATAAGCAGGGCCATACTGGCAACACTCCTGACAAATTTAATAATAAATGTTTGTAGGATTGGACCTCATGATTTTAATTTGTAATAACAAAAAGACAATGTTTTTCAGTCATATTAGCATGGACAATGGCTTTCATTAGAAAGGGTTACTGGCTCTTCCCCATCACATCCTCTTTCTAAAATGCTCAGAACACCTGCACTATTAAGGTTTTTTTCTTGGATTTTTTTGAAAATAAGAAAAAATTAACAAAGTAAAATTTGTTGACAGTCCCCCTAGCCAGCGCAGTGGGTGTTCCACCTATGGGCTGTCACATTTTCCATGTTCATTTCTGCAGGTGCTAAATACATGCTGACAACAACATATGTTACCAGTCTCAAATGTGTGTTGTGTTTTTTTTTTTTTTTTTTTAACCTTGTAATTAAAGAGTGTTCACAGCTTGAAAAAAACACATACAGGTGAAAGCTGATTCTGCCCAGTGTATTTAACATTCACTTACATTCTCATTCTCTCTCCGTCTCATGATTTGGGTATTTCCCTAATGATGCACAGGAAGAAAAGGCAAGGGGGGTGGAAGAGAAAGAATCCTATCTTCCTAATAGTAGTTATTTGAAAGTAAAATCACAAAAATTTTGGTAATAACAGCATGCAGAATATGCATTGGTTCTCTCTGGAATCACCCTTTTCCCCCCCTGAGTCTCCTCACTTGTATTTCTGAGCTCTCTTTTTGTTTATTTCCGTCTCCTATTTTAATCTCCTTAGTCCTGCCAAGCGTGTTATATGTGGTCTCCAAAGGAGTGTTCCCTATACATACTGTTATACAATAGGACTCACCTATTCATCTGTATAAAAGTTGGACTTACCCTATTAATTACAGTATTATTATTTTCACCTGTTTAACATATCACACCATTATTCATTGAAACCTATACACTGTTCTTTAGGGCAGCACAATATCAACAATCTACATATATATATAAGTCAGGGGAAAATGGTATACTTCAACATAATTTATCACGTTATTTTTTATATAACTGTTCTGTACAATACACCAAAACACCTTCTGTCAGGTGAAATAAAGTTAGATCACAAAATTAATTAGAAATCTCTCCAGAAAATAAATCTGATTACCTGCATACCAAAAAAGATGTGATGGAGTATATTAAAAGCAAGTAATACTATTTCATGTGTGACCAAACTACTACACACTAGAAGAGTATTAAAAAAAAAAAAAAAAAAAATCAAAGCTACAGAAAAATGTAATTTCTCAGCCTGTTCTACAAATATGATGCAGTAGGATTTAGCTACACTATTTTAGTTCTAAGCAAGTTTGAAATATTGAGATGAAAAAAGCATTTCCTTGCTTTCTCTGCAAAATTTCAACCTTATGATAAGATTAAGCTTCCTTACTTGAGGATAAAAAAAAAAAAACAAAAAACAACCCTGAAGAGAACACAAATGAGTTTACAGTATTTAAGACAAATCAAACCACTGTTACTTCCCCTCCTCACGGGTCTGCTGGACTGTGTAATAGCACAGGCAGGCATTTGCATGCTCCAGGAAGGGAAGTCATATATACCCCCAACTCCGATAAAGAGGTGAAGATGTGGCAGGATTCATTTTGGCACAGCACTGCTACAGTGTGCCGCAATTGATCCTAGGCTTCAGAGGTGGTGGGAAAATATTGTGCTGCTCGGTTCTAAGCAGTTATATTTTAGCCAGTTAAAAAACAAACTTGAGCAAATATGCCAAATATTGCCTTCGTTGAGAACTAAGCCAAAGAAAACTGACATGATGTAACAGCCCATCTGTGAATTGGCTCTGCAGCTCAGACAGAACAACAATTTCGGGACTGCTTCATCAGTATTTTTCCTCAGACTCAGAACAGCAAAACTTAGTTTCTGAACCCAGACTACTCCACTTATATATCTAACTCGAGTCCATCCTGGAATACGATTTTAACAATTTTTATTAAAGGATGCCAAAAAAAAAAAAAATTAAATTAAGAAATAAATAAATAAAAAAAATCGGTCTTCTCAACAGTTAGCTTCAGACAACAGAAATGTCTTCTCAGTCAAAAAATACACTTACCATAGCACTGTAATGTTGAAAATTTTTACTTCATATCTAATTTCCTTTTATATCAGGACTATGTCCCTACAGCTTAAAATGATCCAAAACTACAGATCACATATATGAAGTCAGACATTTTATTAGGTAAAATGATATCTGCTAAACAAATACATGCTTAAAGAAATAGTATGTGTCAGTCAGCCACCAAACGTGCAGACTCCCCCTTTAAACTCTATGCAGAGTTTTCTTAAGTGTTAGATTCTACTCCAGCCCTTACAACGGGTTAAAATACAGATGCTGTGAATGGAATGTATAATCCTTAAGGCCCTGGAGCATTAAGACATATCTGCTCCTTAGGGTCCATCTCTGTCCATAATCAATTTCTTCCCTTGGAGAACATTAATTGTCTCTAATGATAGCTTTCCATCAATACATCCTTGATCTTAAAAGGCCTGTACAGCTTTTTCCTTTATTCAATCAAATCATCACTACAATTGCCCTCCTTTAGTAAGATAATACCTTTTAAGCCTTGTATTTTAATATAAAAAAATAAGAGGTAGCAGCAAATTCTAATGGAAGTGCTAACATTTGAGAACCAGGATGATGGCTTCCATTATCCTAAATAATGTTTGAAGATTACGGAAAGCACTGTGTTTCAAAAGGTGGAAACTAATCCCCCACTTTCAAATTACTCCTTGTACAAAAATCTGTTCTGACATTACGAATTTTTGTGCCCCAACTACAGCAGTGTATATTTAAATATTTGAATATGAAAGATAATTTTCAGCTCTGGAGGGGAAAAGGCAAATAATTACTATTTATAAGCAGTAAATGCTGAATAATTTGAGAAATTGACAACCTTAAACACAGATGCCCTTTATTTTTTCATTCTCCAGTACAGGGGTGGCTTAACTGTTCACTCAAACCACTATAACTCCAATCAGAAGTTCCTAAAATTATTTAATTTCATGATGGCTCAAAAACTCAATCTCCTAGTGACCCATTAATGTGTCTTGCTTTCCCCACCCCCTTCTCTTCCTTGTACACGCTTTTCAAAAGGTGTGGAAATTAATTTTTTTGCCATTCAACTGATTTGTTTCCATTCAAATAGAGGATTTTTCTCAGACTTCTTTATCTAGATTGCCCAGCACCAATCTGTGTTTCCACCCATATTCTAACATGCTTTTGTGGGAAATGGCACTACTGTTTATAATGGCTCAAGGACTTCGAAATGAAACATTGAGGGTGCAAAAGACCTCAAGCCTTTCGAATTCTTTAGTTGTTTTTTTTTTTTATATCCAGCATGAGTGTGACAGAATTTTGGTGATGCCTCTTTTGTATCATTTTTATCTAAGAAGGGCCATGGAGAAGCTTTTCTGCAATTGGCTATCATCCACCACTGACTGTAATATTAGAGCCTTCCTCTTACTCAAAAATCATTACATACACACACAAAAAAAAAAGAAATAAAAGCAGAAGATTTACAGTCAGGAAACTTATGAAAAATCTAACAAACATGAACTGTGTGGGTTTTCTTTTCATTCTCACAGAGGCAGGCATATTACCCTGCCTGACGTTCATTTTACTATTTGGTATTTTGCAAAATATTGATGGCAAAAAGCAGTAGGAGAAAAAATAATGCTAGGAATATGAAAAAATAAGAAATATAGGCAGGTAGATACAATCAATCCAACAGCTATCAAACCTAAACAAAACAAAACAGGAAAAAAAGAGGAGACCAGTTAACAACCTAGATAAGAGATGAAAATTGCCAGTGAGGCAGATCAAGTTTATTCAATGCCCTGATAAGCACCTATTTGCTCTTCCCCATAATGCTCTCTCAGTATTTATAAATTATCATTTAATTATGCTGGCAAGTGGTAATTGTCAAATAAAGCTCAGATAGGCATAAGCCCTCAGGCTGCACATGACAGAAAAATATCTGTTAAAGCTGGGCTGATTCACACGCTTAGGAAATCATTTCCTTTCTTCTTTTTATCCTTGCCAACAAATTATATGAACTGGCACTTTGTGCTTTGTAGGCATTTTGAAGTCTATGCAGATTACAGGAAAGAAAAATTAGTTGTTTCAGTATCTACCATTCCTAAATTATTCTGCTGATTTAAGACACCATGTTCTGTTTCCACAAAAGAGTGCCAAAGATCAAGGAATCAGAGCTTCCCTCTGCTTAGAATTTATGCTCAGGGTCACTTTCAATTGGGTAAATCAAGATTTGGGGAATTATTGAATACTGTGCATAATAGATTTGATACAGAGCAATAGTTAAAATATGACGTTTATCCTATTAGGATAGAAACACTAAGCAATATTTTTAAAAAGTATCTTACTACTTAGATTCAATTATAGACCCATTAAACATTCTCTGATATACACACACACACTGATACAGACACAGGCACCCACAGATTTGAAGAATTTCTTAGTTTACAGCGTACATATCCAACTATTGAAGTATATAGAAAAAATAGATAGAAAAGAAGTTTAGTGCTAAATAACAATAAAATCAGACTCTTGAGAACTTTGACTTGGAATGTGTGCCTGAACAACGGAAATATCAGATTTACGGCACGTTGCTAGAACATTTGCTATCAATGCTATTGCTAGATAATTACTGCCAAAAAAAAGCACCAACATTCTGTTTTTCCTCCGTACAATTATTGTACTTGGAGCGACAAACAACTAGCATTAGCATATTAAGTCGCTTCCCTTGCAAGTGCAATACTGGATGCTACTTTACATGTGTACTTTTGTGCATGATAGGTCCCTTCACTGTTAAAAGATTTCTGAGGCACTCTGGCTTACCAGAAGGAGCCCAAAACAAGTCTCAGTCTCCCCTTTCTTTGAACCTAAGCATATGCGTATTTTTTTGTCTCTCCCTCACCAGCAGAGTTCAATAGAATTTCTCTTGCATTTTTACACATACTCTAGACACAGTTAACTTATATTCAAATCTGAGCTGTTATTAGTTAGCTGATGTCATATATGAGGCTTCTGCTTATGGTATATCCCGCATTATCTCAAACCAGACTGAAGAAGTCACTGAGCCTTCTGAATCTTTCAGGAGCAGCTTGCTGATAAAGGAGGTTAGAATTTTTCGGAAAAATCTGTTTTCCTTTCAGGCTACCAGTAACCCCCAACTATTACCACAGGCAGTATACAGTTACCATATACTCAGTGCACAGTTAGCAACAGGAATAACACTATTTATTATGGCAAGAAACGTTGGGAGAAAGGAGTGGCTGTATAGGACAGTATTCTAGCATCAATGGAATAACTATGAATTCTTTTCTTCCAATTTACAGGTTTCATGGCTTCAGTCAATGAGCAACACTGCATATAGACTGCCTCATACAGATACTTCCTGTTGCTTCAGAACAGCTGTAAAAGCATTGCTCAACAGCAAGCCTTTTCTCACTACTGGAATGATCTACTGCCACTTCCCCTTGTCTCATGAAACACGTCATCTTCCTCAGGAGACTCACACGGAGAATTAGTGCCCCAGGGGTTAGATAACACAGAGGTTGGCCAAGCAGCGTAATTCACAGGTTATACCACATGTTCAGGTAGCAGATAGCCAGAAAGTATTTACTGGTGCTGTTGCAGCCAGAACAAGCTAGTGTCTTATATGCAGCATAAGCAGCAAAGTAGATAATGATTCTCATAGGAATAGCTTTTAGCCACACTGATCTACCATAAAAGCTACTGTAGAACTATGGAGTCTTAAATACATACATTATAGTTTTGAAGCTCCCTACCAATTCCCAGAAATAGATGCAGGAAGCACTGGTCATCCTATCAAACAATATGTTTGAAGAAGCACACATTGAAGAAGAAACAGGAAAAACTCAAATAGGATCACTTCTTCATATATAGATCCTGCATTCAGAAATTCCAGACATTAATTCCTGCCGGGGAGCACTGCATCCTAGTACCTGGCCTGTAGGTACGGTGAATCAATGTCAAATCAGAAATTTATGCTCAAGAAGGTTGCTGTAGGCAATCCGGAGAACTTTTGCCTTGGTAGCTTTGCTCCTGATCTGCAACCAGGATCCAACCAGTATATTGGCTGCAAAGTCAATCAGAAGATAGACCATCACTGAATCTATCAGTATAAAGGCTTTACACTGAAGCAGTATAAAGGCTTTAGGATCTTGGACATGAACCTGATTCTATTTTGTGCCCTTCAATACTATAAAACATATAAATTAATCTGTTTAGCAGTTTATTTCAAGTCGTATTTTAGCAAAGGACATGCTATTTTCACTAAGCAGTGAACTGAATTTTGTACCAATTAAAGAGAAAAGAATGTAACTGCTTTCATAACACCAGAGTACTCAACTAGCTGTAAGGAACTATTACACAGTTGACAGAGAAAGATAATGCAGAGAATTTTGAGCAATAATACTTATTCTGAAGTAGGTTTTGTGCTGACAGCTGGCCAAAAAGTTTTTTCCTCTAAATGACTTATTTTTTTCCTGGAAATAATTTCATACTAAGACTAACCTCCAGGGAAGGGTTATTATACCAAGGATATTGTAAAGAACTACCTACCAGACTGGGAGGAGAAGAGGATCTTCTCCACACACCAGCATTATTTTCATTCTCCTTTCACTAATTTGGGTTTTGCAGGTCCTTCCAGATATTTTTTAGAATTAGTAGACATTCCATAAACAGGAAAGTAGGAATCAACTCACCTTTCAAAAATATTCTGCTTATCTACACGTACTTTTTGACATCTTTAATCACAAAGTTGACTGTAGAAAATGCATCATGTTGCTAATTGTAAGTAGCAACACAGGGAACTCTGAAAGCTTCTGCTCTAGGGGAAATCTGCAAACCCATAATCTTTTCTATTAGCGAAGAGTATAATGCTGTTGCTGTCAGAGTTCTTATGTTTATAAGCCTTTGCTCATACAATAATATTTTGTTGCATTTACACAGCATGTAACATTATCTAAAGTTACTACTGTAACTCTATCTAGAGAACGACAGCGCGAGGAACAGAGTCCTATACCACATAAATTACTACTGATACTGTTCAAACACATGAATTGGTATTATAACAGACTTCCAACCTGGAGCAAAAAATATGTGACAGCACACTTCTACTGGCCTAATCCAGCTTCCACTGAAACCATCTTTTCTCTGGTCACAGATAATATTGTACCTATAGTTGCTGGGAGGCTTCTCTTCTTAAGTCCTCGTAGTTAAGATTAAGAATGAGAAAATTATGCATGGCCTAATGAAATATAATCATCTATATAGACTATTGGAAAGAATCTGTTTGTTGCTTTTTCTCATCTTGTACAACAAACCTCTAGCTATATTATGGCATTAGTGACTTTCTATATTTTAATTTGAAAAGAGCAGACCACATAAAAATCTTGTCACAATTACAGGTTGACTTAAAATGGTCCTGTGTCTAAAAAGTATGATGAGCCCTGAGCATTTTTCTATCATCTGAATTGATAATTACATCCTTGCCACAAGATTCTAAGAATAGTTAAATACAGAAGAAGAAGTAATTCCACCTTTTCTTTTTTTTCTTTTAGAGTAACTTCTAGAGTCTTCCTGACTTTTCTATCAAGTTCAGTAGGACTTTTCTGTAAGTGATACCACAATGAGGACAAGAATTCAAACCACTTGGTTTTACAGACTCAGGATGTCTTTGCCTTTGATCATATCCTTTGCACTCAATGGAGTAATTTTTGATTTCTAGTTTTAAATCTGTTTTTCAATATATTGGTTCAGTTTTCATTTAAATGGTCCAGAGAAATTAATATTATTACGGTTGTCTTAAAAATAGCTTAACACGTTCCAGATATTTATTTATAAACTCATGAGAAGATAATGAGAGGTCTTTCTGAAAAATCATGGTGGATTGGGAAATGTGGATTGACCAGCCCTAAAAGTAATTTCTCAATAACAGCCACACTCTCCTTTCAAGGATTTTTCTTTATGAAAATATTTCATCACATATATAAACAGTGATTTTTAGTTTAATTCTGCTCTCATCAAACTACTTTGAAATCACATCAAATACACATACCATAAGAACACATAGATTGAATCCAATTTAAAATTAAGTCAGACCTACATACTTGGATCTGAAAACTCACAGAAATTCTGTGAAAATCCAGATGTAAACTTCATAATTCAAGCCCATCTCATTACTGCAACAGCATTAACGAGATACTTCTCTTTACCTTCCATATGTTTCTTGATTTCCTAGGTCAACCTAATAGAACCTTCATGGTCTATATTATGACAGCAAGAGCAAATATGGGTTTTTTCTCTGGTAACTTTCTGGAAGGACTGGTTTGAAAATGTGAAGCAACATGCTGACATAGCATGAAACTACAGAAATGAAAATACCAACTTTCCTTAAAAATTGTTTCTCTGAAAATATTCAGGAGAAAACTCTGTCTCTCCTATTCACAGGATAGTATCTTACTCTTTAGGGGCACTTCAGGGAAAAAGATCTTACTACAAAAATAAGTCTCTTCATTTTTAATCCCTATTTAAAATTAGGTTATTGAAAACTGGAGTTTAACTAGCTTATGATACAAAATTTTTAATTTACACTGATTAAAAATAATGTATGTGGAAAAGTGGTGCTATCAATTAAACTGGAAGTATATACTGGAATATCAGTTTTCCTGGAAATACCGGATATTTTGACATACATTATATTCAGCATCACATCAGCATGTACACTATAATTTAATTAGTTTCCTTGCTCATGGAGCAATTTACTTTTTTCTTAAGAATTTGTTTTTTATTTTGCTTACAGACTTCTCCCATTATGGTAATCCAAGCTCCCTCATACCCATTCTTGAAGGCCATTCTGAAGGAGGCGAGAAACAGCATGTGCCATGACTACTACTAGAAAACAGATCATGCCCACTGGCTGGCCACTTGCTGCCGAACAGGATGTGTAAGGTTGCAATCTGCCCAACTTTGCCCAAGTATGGAAACCAGTTTGGGCTTATTTATTTTGCCACCAATCTTCACAAAACTCTTAGGAACACATACATTGGATATTGCTACATTTCTTTCATATCTGGTTGAGTTTAGCCAACAAGTGTCAAAGGTACTAGGCAGAAATATGGACAGACATGGGGAGAGGCAGCATCACTGCACAACCAAGCTACAGTTTCCTCAGAGGTTCACATCAAGAGATCTGGAATTAACTTCTTGCTTTGTCATTTATACTGTGAAGATTACTCATTTGAATTTATAAAGTACTGAGAGACCCCAAAAATAAAATGCTGTGAAAGTACTAAGCATGTTTATCAGTCTGTTCTTGTTCAAAATAGAGCATACATAAACAAGTCAGACAGTGAAGGTATCCTTTATGAGCATGAAGCTGGGATTCCCAGCCCCCTGTGCAGAATTACATCCTACAATTATATCCACAGTGAGGCGACTTGGACAATCATGATTTTTTCCTCTCACAGGGACAGGCACCATTCATGTCAGGCAGCAGACTGGGGGCTAAGGACATTCAGGATATTCATGACATGCATTGCATGTTTCTTACTGTTTAAAGAGATCTAAAACCTGCTAACAGCAACAAAGCACATATTTCTTCTTCTAAAAAGCGGTCACTGTCCCCTTCTTTCTCTGAAAGTCCCACTTTCTCTGAACAGTGTTACCTTGATATGGGTTGACAAGGATAAGCTTTGCTTTAATTTTAGATCTTAGAAATTCTTATTGGTTTGCATAGGGTGTGGCCAAGAGGAATTTATGAAAGTCTTCAGGTGCCGCTGGCATAGCTCACCACAGCCAGCAGGACTAAACCATGATAGAAAAGGATCTTGGGCAAAGGTGCAAGACATCCTCATAGGAAGGTCCAGTCATCTCAAGAGAAACTCAAGAGATGTGTGTGTGAGGTAAGGTGTTTGGGACTGAAACCCCTTTGTCAGGGTAAAGGATGTTATTACCTTGCATTTTAGCAAGGAAGTTGCACACTGTGTCCTTTAAGCTAGTATCTCCTCTTGGTAATTGTTGTAGCTTCATGAACAGCAGGAAAAAACAGATTTCTCATTTTTGTCATGTGAAAGTTTTTAAAAAATAACTTGAAAGAATAGTGTTCGGACATAATGAAACTTTTCTCTCCCCTCCATATGTTTCTTCCCTCCCGCCCTCCGTGTGTTTTTCACATAATCTAACTCTTTTTATATTTTTATATTCTTTAGAAAGGTATTAATGATCATCCTGCAATTACCACAAACCTAAATTATGAAAATACATACAATATATTTAGTTAGGAAACTGTTGCAATTTGTCAAGATCCTTTAGGGAAGAATTATTACAAATTGGAAAGTACTTGAAGGATAATACAAAAAAACTTCACAGTTAAAACAAAATTTAATAGCTTCTTCAAGTATTCTCTAACACGTCTGATTTTTTTCAAGTTATAATTGAAAAAGATTCCCCCCCCAATTATACACTAACAGCTACAGAAAACACAAAATATTAAGAGTTATAATTTATTTTGAAACTATTGGTTTTATACCATTTTTTGTACCCAACTTAGTGTGCTAGAAAAATTATAGCACTCATTCTGAGTATATTGTTTTTAACATTTCATTAGGAAACTCTACTTTGCTGCCAATAGAGCAGCGTTGAAGAAGCTGTCAAATTTCTAATGCAGCTTTTCCATTTTAAGAAGTACAAAACTGTGATAGCTTCTCTATCATCTAATTCCTACACTATTATATAACAGGATGTTTATTAGTGTTCTTCAAATGCATTCTGTGCTGAACTCTGTCTTCAATTAAATATTCAAAGAAACCATTAAGATCAGCCAGTCAGATCTCTTCTATAGTCTGGGCCATATAATTTCAGTCGTTCCTGTACTGAGCCAAATAATGCCTGTTTGTGACTGCCTCATCTCTTCTCTCTGGAGAAAGTGTATTTTCCTTTCTTTTTCATTAATATCCTGATTAATATATCTTCTCCTTCTTCACTCAAGTTTAGTTTTCATTGTGACATATCATTTTGCTTCAGTAAGTAAATATATAAAATGTATATCCAAAGTCAGGTTTGAAAGCCATGTAACAACTGACCTATTACAAACAATGGGTCTTCTATAGTGGATAGCTTTGCCAGGATTAGTGTGTTTCGATGAGATAATCAACCATGCATTTTGTGACCAGCTCACTCACATCCTGGCAAAATGATCTTGCTGGGAGGCAGACTGCATGCTTCACTACCAGGAAACGGACAATGACAGATAGTCTGCATTTCCATTTACACGTATCCTTAATTGTTGTCACTGAAAAAGACGTGCCAGATACTGACACAACAGATCATTCAAAATAAGTTATGTATTCATGTTAAGCGTTATTTATCTAGACTGCAAAGGAAAACAAATATTGCTCTTTCTCCCCCCCTTCCTAATTAGCCGATTGTTTCAAATGCATTTTGTTAGGGATTCAGCAATTTATGTTCTTTAAGCTTGTCATAAAGATAACGCTTATTATGAACTATGCTAAGAATACAGTCCTAATTCAGATTCCTTTCTTTTCTGGCTACACCATAATGAAGATATTTGCAGGATTCATTTATTTGATTCTGCCCAGGGAACCTCATGAAATGTATTTAAAAATAAACACAATAAAACACCCATGCTCAAAACATCAATGACATTTTTTTTGTGTGACATCCTAATAACAGTGATATGGAGTCCTGTTAAAATTTGGTAAAAGAAAAAAAGCTGCGTTAGCAGATAGGAAATTGGAAAAGAATAGTCTAGCTAACGCTATTTTAGAAAAGCTGAAAATTCTGCTATAAAACAACCTCATTAAGAGAGCTTTAAAAAAGTAAACAAAAGAAACCCCCAAATCCCTAAAGATTAGAGATAATAAAAGTAACTTAAAAACAATTGAATAATGAAAGATAGCAATTTCTAACATTGGAGACCCTCTGAATAAAATTAATTTGTAATACAGTGATTATTATTTTTAGTTTTAATAAAATGGATTCTGGTCTTTCATTTCTGAAGCCAAGACCATTCATCTTGACAACATCATGAAGGGAGCAAGGACTTCCTCAACGAAAGAGAGGAGTTGGTCTGGGTCCCCACATACCGACACTCTCATACTCCATTCAGCCCCCTTCAAATTTCTCAGTGACTACGGTTTCATCAAAATCAGAAATTAACAGATTTACTAAAGAGATGCTAAATTAGTAAAGTCTCACTAGCCTGAAGACAGATCTAAACTGGTTGTATATAATGCATGGAACATAACACAGAAACATGATGCACAGAAAAGACTTGCTCTGTATTAATCAAAGTCAGTAAAAAAAAAAAAATCTCACTGCTTTTAAAAATATAATCTAGCTTCAATACATACTTGCTACAGTTCTGATTTTATATTATATTTCTTGGGTAAAATCGCTTTTCATGACAATCAGTGAAACAGCCTATTTCCACAATTTCTTACAGCCCAGCAGGCAGGCCTACCTCTACAGCCTTGTTAATTATGAATCCTTTTTGCGATGTTAATAGATTATTCCACTTTGAATGAGCATCCAAAATTATTTAGTAACACCTTGTTTAATATGACAGTTTTGTGATTTTACATATGAAATAATTAATTTGCTTAAAAATGTGTAAACAATAAAAGAGCCTTCAATTGTGTTATCAGCTCTTTTACTAGCATAAGCAACACTGTGGGCAAGTCATTCATTTCTTTGTGTTTTGGGGGTTTTTTTTGACAATTCAGCCAACATCAGCTTAACTGTATCTCCACTGGGTCAGTACACACAGGTACTACAGACGTGACAACAGATGGCAATAAAAATAAATTTTGCATATATGCAATATAAACATACAGTCGGCATCAGTCTATAGCAGGCTCCATGCCTGAATAGGAAAATTGTTTTTAATCTTTAGAAAGTGAAATCAGAATGCAATTTATTTTGGGTTTGTTTTTATTCCCACCGTGCTTTTAGTTTGTAAAATCCTTATTCTTTCACCACAGTAAATGGCCTGACTTCAGAAATGCTAAGTACCTACTCATTCTTCAACCTTTTGAAAACCAGATTTCTTACAAAAGGATTCAGACATCTAACTTCACGCATGTACATTCTTGTTAACACATCAGCCAGCTCCAAAAACAACAGCTTCCATAACGGACTGCTACACTGGCTAACCCAGTTTCTGTTTTATTGGCATGAAGCTGATTGTGGCCCATTCCAAATTACCTGGAAAACAGATAACCCCACTTTGTAAGCATTTGTGCTGTATTACATGGCAGAATGAAAGGTTTGTAGCTGTAAATAAAGTTCTTAGAGAAACGAGTAATATAATAGCACTAATATACAAGTACAAGGCTCAGATTAGAGATTGCTGTATTCTCATAGTCATATAGATGCATTTTGCTCTCCTGTCACTTAGGAATCCTGTTTCAATGAAAGATGTGGGAATTAAACCCTCTTGAAAACCAAGCCATTAACCCTTGCCTCAGTTTACCCAGTTGTAGTATCTTGTGGTAAAATACAGATGTATTTTACAACAAGACAGCGTTAAATTCCATTTCTTTTTTATTCTCTTCTAGTGTTATGGAAAAAGGTTTTGTAGAGTACTCAAATGTACTCTAAGAACAGATAAAGGACTTCCTAAATTGGTCTAGACAAACTTATTGCTTCCAGCTTACTGACCCTTTTCAAGTGGCTTCAAATTCCTGTGCCATTTCAGGAGTAACCTAGGGAAGGAATGATGAGTTGATCGAACCATATCCCTGGCACACCTACGTCACTAAACAATTCAATACCTGGTGGTCCCTAGATTGTTCATATGTATCATTAGACTGCTAAGGATAGGCCAATTTATTTCTAAATAATAATGGCCTATTTATTTAGGCCATTATACATTATGGCCTAATACATATGTATTAGTACAACTAATACATATTAGAGCAACTTGAAGTTGCTCTAATACAACTAGGTATTTCCTACATTAATACAACTAGGTATTTCCCAATGTCACAAACACCGTCAAATAAGTTAATGATACTAAAACTATGGGAATTGCCTCTTATCCATTTACTGGTCTGCATAAAGATCATTAGGACATGCCAGCAAAGGATGGAGGTCAATGGACAGATTTGCATCTACCCACCTTTCTAGAACCATTAGATCAAAAATTTGCTACACGCAGACAACTTCACTGCAGAAAAGGAAAATCCTTTCACTATGTCTGGCTTCCATTGCACCCAAAGCAGAAACGTAAACCAACAGAACTTTGACATAGGAGTGCTCCTTTCTAGCATGGCCCCTCTTGAACCAGACTGCAGGACACAATTGTCACACATCCCTTTTTGTAACAGGTTGCCACGAAGGCCAATTAATGGCACATGATTGCAGGCGCAATATTGCATTTTGCAGACAGCTGCATACTGATTACAATATAGTTATGATATTAATATAATTACACATTCTATACATAATGGGCATTTTAGAACATATAATAACATAATATTGCGACAAGACAGTCTGGAGTAGAAGTCCTGAAAGTATGCACAGCTATTTTTTAATTTATTTTCCTAGTCTGATTTTCTCACTGTTCTGGCTACCTCCATTATGTTGAGGTAAAAGGCAACACTCACCCAGGCAAGGTCACAAGAGTCCTTTATGAGAAAATAGTGCACCACAACCTGAATCACAACTGGCGAACTGGATGCAATCCTCCATCGGAACCAGACAACTCTCCACCAGCTTAAGGGTAGAAAGCACCAAAAAGGTGCAAGGCTCCAGACTCCTCAAACATGAGCATACTACCTCTGCAACACTCTCGGGCTGACTACATGAGAAACAAGAGAACAACTCCACGAAACAAACTCTCATGTAATTACTGATGGACTAACCAAGTCATCTAAAAGAATTTCCCCATTCATTTAGCTTTGCGTAAAATATCCAGCCCTTACAGTGCAAGAACAATACAAATGCATAATCATGGGTATTGATTTCATAATGATTAATGGATATTGTACCATATCTTCTTGGCACTCTGCTTTCCTTACACAACCAAGGCTTCCACTAACGTCACGGGGAGTTTCTTGAGTGAAGAATGCTGGACTAGGTAATTGTTTTTGCACTTGAGGGCATCTTGCTCCGTTTGTTTTATGCATAATAAAAGCTCATACTTGTACAGTAATTTAGCATTTCTGAATAAACAGAAATTGTGATTCATAATTCTCTATCTTCTTGTCCTTGTTTCTTTAAAAAAAAATTGAGTCACTGTTGTTTAATCCGATAATTATGCAAACACTAAATCTTACACTGGAGGAGAAAATGTTAACACATATTGAAAAACCAAAATGCGTAGAACTATAATCTGTATGATAAAATGCATTACTCTGTTTAAAAGGATTGTTTTACAGAAGCAATTAACAATCAGCAATCATACAGTTCAGACCGGTGTTTTGATGCCATCTGTTGGAGTAAGTCTTCACATTCCCTAGAATGAAGCTATAATTTTCCGTTTATGATTTCATTAGATGCATAGAGTATAACAGCTACAAAAAGGAAGAGGATTTCACCAAACACTTTCATTTTAGACAGAGCTGCTCTAAACAGTTCCATTTGACACAAACTTTTTCTTATGAGGACAGAAAGTTAGTAAATTTGCACTCATTCCCAGAACTCAGTAACACATTCTAATGTTTAAAGAAATGTTTCAGAAACTTTATTTCCTATTAACAAATTTATGAAAAATTTATTTTACAAACATGACACATTTCATTTAACTGGAAAAACTGTAGTAGAAAATACTCAGGGGAAAAAAAGGTAATTTTTGCTCCTTTCTAAAAACTGTAACGATGTTTTCCCAATGGAACAGGGTGTTATGTTATGTGTCTCACAAAAATACATTTTCCCATTTTATTAATTCATTAAATATTTGATTAAATCTCTGGGGGATTTTTAATACACTAGGGGGAGCTAGATCACTACATTGTACACAAACAATTAGCTGAAACTAAGTTTAAAAGATCTCTAAAAAGATCTTTTAAAAATAGTCTTATAAACATCTCTAGCTGATAAACACACATATTTCTGTATGACAGCACTGAAACTGAAGTCCCACAATATACCAGGGAATATTAAACAAATAATAAAAGCCATAGAAATAAATCAAAATTACTCTTATTCTTTTTTATTATTATTATTTTATTGTTATTATTTCAGAGACTGCTCTAGTGTAGCCAGGAAAAAAAAAAAACCAAACTTAAAACCAGCCTAAAATAATTCTCTTTTTCCTCCTAGTACCACACATCATGCAGATTCACCTCTGTAATGCTGGCCACTATACTATTAATTCAACAATAGCATAAGTAAGCAATGCTGCTACACTAAACACTTTAGTGTTACCTTTTTCTTTTGCATTTCTGTTCAGCAATTACACAGAGTATTTGGCTAAGAGTATAAGGAATAAATTCTGATTTTATATATCATGTGCCTGCAAGTCTCAGTCTTCTAAAATGTACCGATTTTTAAATTTTTCATTTTCAAAGACTCTAACCAGTTTACTTTATGATAGCAGGAAAATCTCTTTCCTAAAAAGAAGGAGAGATCTGGTGTTGATTCCTTTCAAGTATTATGGCGAAAATTACCCACTCAGCTGCAGCTTTCAAAATTAAGAAGAGACTTATATACATGGCTGTAAAATTTTGCCCAACTGTACAATCTTCAAAAAACCCAACAACTCCAGCCATCCCAGTTCCACAGATGTCAACGGGATTCCTAGCATGAAGCAAAACTACTTATGAAGGGTTAAAGGACCCATAATGGCAGGTGCCAGACACTGAATTTCAGATGCTGAAAAAGAATGAACAGAGTGCTCTGATACTATGCTAATCTGCTATGTCTGAAAACAATTAATTTGTTTAAAAATAGGTTCCAAGTAATGCCAAGGATCTCTTGTTCAAATAAAGATCTGGTTATTTACTCCAAGAAGACAAATATCATACAAACTTTTTGTGTAACGGAAGTTAAATTAATTATATAAAGGGCAAATTTAGTGTTTGTTCTACTTGTAAGCATATATTTCTTTTTTTAATAAACTAGGACCTTGAAAATATGGTATTCTTCTCATTGGTTTGGCCTCTTTCATTTGTATACTCAATTATTAGGGTTTTTTTTGCTATTTGTTTGCCTTATTGTTATAAATGTCCAGACTACAATGTTTTTCTAGAATATGTTTTGCAAGAACTGGGTATTTGACAAAAGTGCTTTAACCTTATTCTTTTAAATAAAGGAATGCATTTTACTACTAAAAAACTGTTAAAGGTAAGCAACAATAAAAATATTTATCTTAGCAACAACAATTCAAAAAAATAACAGATTATTTTACTATTTTATTTCTTTTTCTTCTGCATCCCCTACTCTTTATTCATCATATTACTTTTTTTTTACCCCCACCCCCCTCACACCCCGAGGAGAAGAACTGCCCTGTACATCGTGTCATTAGTATTTCCAGTTAAAACTCCAGTAGAAACTCCTAGACGTTGCTTTTAATATCATTATTTAAGGATGCTAGAGGGAAAAGGGAAACGGCAAAAAGGACTGAGGTCCATTCAGTCTGGCCTGGCTTGGTCATCTTGGGACTGCAATGACAGAAACATTATTGGAAAGAGGAGTATAAAGTGGTTGTGCAGCAGATGCTACCTCTTGATTAGAAATAATGTTTTACCAGGTTGTTTTCTTTATAAACCAAGATTCAACTCCTACATGAGTAACAACATGTATCTCAAACTGTGACACTTAAAATCTAATGAAAAGCAGATTTGATCTAATCTGTGTGGTCCAGAAACAAATCTGACATGACAGTGAGAGATATGCTGGCAATATTCAAAAAAGAATACAGCATTTTATTCATGAATATGAATCAACACCTGTGAGAGAAGGAAACTGTGGAACTCTTCAGACCAGGGTTTCCCTGGGTAACATTCCTCCATGGGCCCCATAGGGTGTTACACTGACAGCTGCAGAAATAGTTGCATTAGAAAGTACTTTGAATTCTTTTGAAAACTTATTCAAAAATATAATAATGCTACTATCACTACTTTTCCCAAACTGCAAATACCCTACATGCATATATACCAAACAGCACCTATGTGTTTTACACTCATTGCTGTCCTGTCCTAGCTCCTCTACACTACAAGAAACTTTTCTCAAATTCCACAGGACACACACATGCACTCTATTACATGACAAGCTAGAAACTTTGACAGAAAATCATGTACTGATGACTAAGAAGTAAAGAGGCAAATGTTATTTGAGTGGAATGGCCAATATTTTTTCTTGTGCTTACTCTAGTGCAAAAGGAAATGTTTCTAATTTCAAGAGATCTAGTGATTGACTGATTGAACCTATCACCTTTCTCCACTAAAAGAAGATCAAGGTAATTTTCATGTCTTAATTCACTAGCAAAAATAAGTAGTTATTCAGTATAGTAAGCATATAGACAGCAGACAGTAGGGACAACCAGTTCAGATCTTTTTCTAGGACAAAATACAGAACCAATAAAGCTGGTCCTGCATTGAAATGATTTTTTTTCTTCCAGGCATTCAAAATTCTATGAACTACTGAATGAACTAATCATGCAAGTGTTACTGCTACAAGTTTTTATTGATTGTACAGTATATCTCACCCAGAAATGTGTCAGGCATGTTCTAACTCTGAGGAAGACCAAACGCTGTAGAGAAGTGAATACTTACAACACCTATTGTGACAATGTTATACTGCCCAGCTACTCAGAGGAGTTTTGCAACTAAAGCAGCTTAAGTTCTTTGATGAAACAAATACAGTTTTCACTCTGCAGTTCCAGAATTAGGAACTTCTTACAGAGTAAGAGTGATAAAGAGCATGTGATTAAAAAAAAAAAAAGCTGTTTTGAGCAAAGGTTTGAAATGATGGATATAAAAATCACTATTGAAAACATATTTTGATTCTAGCCTGAATTTCAGTTCAGTTTGGAACAATGGCCTCTGTTAAGCATCCTTTACCAACAGTAACTCTTCGCTATCAGTAACCTTCTCCCATGTAGCTTATTGCATAATGACCAAGTCACTACTTGACTTTTGGGGGAGGGAGAGGGATAAATTAAAAGATTAAACTTTTTAAAATCTCATATTGTAAGCCAAGTTTAAAAAAAAGACAAAACAAAACACAACTGTATAAAGTATTTCAATAAAGTTCTTGCTAAGACCATTTATGAGATAATTGCATTAATAATTCCTTACTCCTAGCACTACACTTGCTGATATATTCAAAGGTTGTTCCCGATGCCTTTGCTTCAGCATTACACTAGGCAATCATTTTTTGCTGCTTATTTAATATTAATCTTAAAAATGCTTCCAGGGATGCAGCCCTACAATTTGCATTCCTATCCCACAGAAACTACTATGTTGAGAAAAAAGCATTATCTTACAATGAGTCCCTGCACAAGAGTGAAAATTTTGTCCCAGTTTACAAACTTCCACTGTGAATGCTTTACTTTCCAGATTTTCCTCTGGATTTCTTGGTTAACAATGAGATGAATAGGAATAGGTGCTCAATGGCAAGAGCATTACAAATGCCCTCTCAGAGATACTGCATTCTGCTTGCCACCATAACTGTTCTTCTGGAACAGATCTTCTGGAACAGATCTTTATAGGCTTTTAATGCTGGCTCATGTCAAATTAAATACACTCTATCATACGGAGCATTGCTCCAATGTGATATGCATAGTTTCTAAGTTCTTGTTCATAGTTTACAAGTTCTTGTAAACAGAAAGACGGTAGATAACAGGCATAGGTAATAAAAGCTACTCACACACGCTATAAAGGAAGAGAAGGAGCTGGAAAAAATACCCTACACACTAAATGGCATTTCACTGAAATATGAAGAAGGAAAGTATAACTTAAGGCAAGCAGCAGTGGTTGCATTCTCTCCTCTTTTCCCAAGTTCTGTTTGAGAAGTACAGAAAGCAGACATGCTCTGTCATTACACCCTAGATACAGAAACATTTAAGCCTATAAAGAAATCTTCTGCATGTAATGACAAAAAAAAAAAAAAAGACTGAATATAAAACTTGAGCTACCTCTAGGTTACACGTGTGGACCATAAGAAGCACATTTATGATGTACAAGTGGCAGTGCACATATACTTTTGCACATCAGAGAAGGAAGAAAAAGTGCATAAGCTACTGCCACAACAGGCATGATCTATTCAATATGTTATGAGTAGAGGCTCGTTATCTTCAAAGGCAATGTTTGACAAGCAAAACACCAGAGGTTCATTTGAATTAACCTCCAGTGAAAGTCATAGGTTTTGCACAAGGATGTGGCACTTGCTCATCTTCCTGTTGTCTCATCCTGGACAGCTCCTAAATGAGGGCAATAGTTTTACTTTAGTAAAAGCAAGTTTCCAAACAAGCTTGGTTGTCGAAGATTCTGATGATTTTTACTAATTGGAGCAAAAGTGACAAGACAAAGAGAGAGATTTAAATTTCAATTTTTTTTTTAGTAACATAAGAATAAACTGCTTAGAAGCTTTCACGGATTTTAACACCGTATCACACTACAGCATCCTGAAGCTTCATCAACATGACTAGTCATGTTATCTTTTTTAACGCCATAATAACTCATTACTAATTAGCAGTTGGCTTGATTCAACAACTAATATGATAAAGGACAGTATTTTCCACTGATTAGAGCAAGTGCTGGATCAGGTGGAGTTAATAAGTGAGTTCATCCCACAACCTACGTCATAAATATCTACAGGAACACCTACTATGAATTCTGACATAGGTGACAGACAAGGGTCTTCAGTTTTAGTTGAAAGCAAAAATCCCAGTTTCATTTCCACAACATTTTAGCGTCCAAACATTCACTTTAAACAGTTTGTATTACTCTGTCCCATGACTTCCTTTGCCAGACTCTCAAAGCCTGTCATAATGAAGCTGAGAGCAGGCAATGGGGTTTTATTCCTTACATGAACTTAGTGTAGCATTACAGCATACTAATCCAAACCCACTGCAGAGTTTATTGTCAGGCACCAAATATTCCTACCTGGCAGAGTCAGTCCATCAGTACGAACTTAGGTATATATATATATGACCAAGTCTTATACCTAGCTTTAATTTATGTAAGGCATCTCCTATTTATCCGTATGTGAACAACAAGGATAGCTAGGGTGGTTTGTACTTCAGAAAATTTTCAAAAAATGGCTCTGTGAGTTAGAAGACTAAATTCTATTGATTTGAATATTAGTGTGATTCCATCACTAAGTAGCTTCTGGAAAGCATATCACCTACCATTAATCATCTTAAATACCATTTAACATCTACATAAGTTGAAAATAAAATGAATTCAGTTGTCTCAATCTAGTCCCTGGCAGATATTTATCAGCACAAACAAACTGCTCCATGACTGCATACTAATGATATTCTATGTTCATGAATGACTTCAAAAATCAAAAATCAGAATGATACAGACCAAGGCACAATTTTCAGAAGTCAGCTTTTCTACTGTGGGGTTTTTTTGTTTGTTTGGGGTTTTTTGGTGGGTGTTTTTTTTTGTTGGTTGGTTTTGTTTTGTTTTGAAAGACATACCCTCTCAAATGTATTACAGCATTACGTAGGTAAGTCTGGACAAGAAATTGTATTTCATAGTTTTAGTAGACTCAGTATCTTTCTCCTATCAGTGCAGAGTTCATCTAAAATTATTTTAAAAGGCGAATATATTTATGATCTACTGAAAATAAGTAGTCAATTTTAATTGTGACTGCCCTACACAAAAAGAAACTTAAATCAAACCCCTAGATCTTGTCTAAGAACTGCTAAGATTATAACCACTCACATGTACTCTCTTTAAAAAATAAAGTGAATACACATGTTCAAATAACTATGAAAATATCACCAAAAGTGAAATTCTAATCCAAGGCATGTATAATACCTTTATCTTCCGACTCTTTGTCTAGAATACCTCAGAAACATGAGTGATCTGTTATTCCAGGTAAAGAAAATAACAGGTTAGATACTTGTTGAACCAAGAAACGTAATTAGCCCTCTGCGTTCTTAGTTTATTAATAGACAAGTCAACAAACGTGGTCTTAAAATACGTATATTTCACATATCAGAAAATGTCTGTACCAAGCAATTTCAGTTCCATATTTAAAGTGATTTTAAATTCTGCTTATTGACGTGATGACTCATCTCCATAAAGAACAGAAGAGAGCTATTTACCTTCACTTTATTTTCTATTGGCAGAAAGAAAAACTGATCTAACTTATTTTCCGTAGTCACTTAAAACAGCCAATATTTTCCTTGAAAACTTTATGGAAAACAAGCATTCTCATTTAGCAGCTAAAACAGAAGAGTATGTCAATAAACGTAAAGTGTTCCCTACTCTGACAAGGACTAATGCAGACAAGATGCAGGCATTGTAATAAAACAAATAAACACTTAAGAAACTTAGTGTTCAGGCTACCGGGGACAAAGTCTTCTCCCAGTTACACAAAGCATTTGCTTACAATAGCATTTATTTAAGGGAACCAGACTCATACCTGATGATCACTGGTCTAAGTAATACCAGAACGTGGCACTGAAATCACATCTTTGATTTTGGAGCACAAGCAAGTCTTAATATACTTTTCAGTTGGACTTGCAGCTCAAACATCATCCAGCTCCCTCTCACAAGGTTTCCAGGAAAAAATGCAGCCCAAATAGCAGTCTCGTAATATACATCATACACATTGGTTAAAAACCTCAAATGAGACATTCCTTAAGCTTTTAATTTTGGTAAGAACGTTACTAAATTTTAAATACAATTCTGTTATTTGCCTAGTATTCAGGAGGCTGAATAATGAATGAATGTTGTCCCTTCCTCAAATGCACACAGAATACATGCTGCAACAGAGTATGACTACTCCAGTATATCAACATTTTATTCACTCTTTAAAACATGAATATTTAAACAGAAGACATTTTTCCCCATGCAGAAGCTTAAATAGAAGCTCTTATCTGAAATAGTAAAAGCTGTTATTTTTTTTTTCAAGAGGTTTTAGACTGTATAGAGATAGTTACATACACAGGCATCTCAAATGAGAGGGCACCATACATACATGTAATTGGTTGCTTTTTCTTTTTCCTCGGCAGTCTGTACAAAACGTGAAAATGTGCCTGCTTCTGACTAGCCATTAAAAGGCAGTGGCTGCACCATACTGTGATTTGGGGAGCTGAAGAAAATAGCCAGAACTGACTGATATCTGATAAACAGTAACAGGAGTCAGTTTATTGCACCAATCGTTAAATAATGGTGCTGATTATAAGGCTGCTAACTGCAGATGCTGTAATTGTCTGTCATAAATCTTAGTCATTTGTGACAGGAGCACAATGAAAGAGAGCATCTGCTTGAGGGCAAATGACTTCTGATAAATATCAGCTCTGCTAAAATGTACTTGGATGTGTCTCAATATTTTGGAGAGCCATTCATGTTGCTTCCACAAATGTGAAGTTATTATTGGTTCGTATTGATTTTGCCACCTTTTTTTTTTTTTTTTTCTTTTTAAAGAGACAGAGTCAGAGTGACTCAAGGTTGAGTTGAATTGAATCTCAGCTCTTTATCTGATCTACTCATTCCTCTCAAATGCATAATTGCACTTTTTCAGAAGATTGCTGTGCAGAAACACAGCCTGGAAAATTCAATATGTAGTTCAGCTTTTTATTTTTTCTTTTAAAGCAACTCCTACTGAAGGAGAAGAAACACTCTTAAAGCATGTTTTTTTAACATAATATTTTTAAAGGATTTAAAGTGATTGAAGTAAGAGTCAATTAAGCTATTTCTGGAAGACAATAAAACGCAAATTTGAAAAGCTATCAGAAAGTACTTTTTTGTTTTCAGAATAATTAACATTATTTTCATTTCCCGTCCAACCTACAAAAATACAATAAACCCCACTAAATTCTGCCATCCTGGCCCTTATTGAACAGTGCATTAGTTCTTGGATCTTATAAATGCTTATCATTCAGCAGTGTATTGCAGTCTAATTTTACCATCAATGAAAGCGGTACATGCACATATTGATATTTAAATATGTATTTCTCGGTGATATTCTTAACACATCATCAGAATTACACTCAAAACATTTTAACAAGTAAAAGTAGTAAAATTGAACCTGAAATTTAAAATTGAGAATTTTACTGGTAACTGACCATTAGAATAGATAATGGCTTTCCCCTCCAGCAGTTCCTTGCTTAATTCAATTAACATTGCTTAACCTTTGTAATAAATGAATTTGGGATTCTACTAGCAGCAGTTTCCTTCACTGCACAATCGCACATGTTGCCAAAACAAAATAGGTGCAACTCACATGTTGAATATGCAAAACCCAGTGGAGTAAATCGATTGCAGCTACCTGATGAAAGTCTAACCCGTGCCATTTATGAGTCAGGGCATCACCTTAAGGTTGCACAGGGTTGGTGTAAAGAATAAAGCTGGAAATCATTAATGTAGTGAAAAAATACAATCTTCTACTTTTTAAACAAATTTAATAGGGGGCTAAGACAAATATAGCATGGAACCATATCTGATCACCCAACCTGTGTCATCGGTGAGGTTCAGACTTAGAGGTTTACAGCACAACCCACCATCACTTGATCTAATAAAGTGGCAACAGTAGCACCACCATCCGCCATGTGGGCCAGCAACTGCAAACCAGTCAAAGGACACGAAGGGCAGAGGACCCCAGAATCTGCAGTACATTCCAAATATCATGGATACCTCAGCCCCAGACTATCACAGCCCAAACAGGGTCATGCTCTTTTATGATCTCCTCTTTCGGTTCCAACTAAGCTCTGCCCTTTTCAGCTCTTGGGTTTCTCTTATTGCAGCTAATGGCATCATTTCTTATCGCTCCATAATCCAGTATGCCTCCTTAGTCTTCTGTGTTGCTGTCTGCTGTGTTGCTGGGACATCAGCAGCAGATATTTCAGGACAACAGACTATTTCTGTACACAGTATAAGAGCAACTCTTGACAACCAAAGGACAACAGAGAAGGTCCTGGTCAGCATCTACAGAATATCCAGTGCACCCCCGGGACCAAACCAACCAAACAAAAAACCACACACCAAAAAACCCCAGCCCAAGTTCTGTTCTGGCACAGATCTTAAAATCCCAGCAGAGGCTGCAATTAACAAACTCCACCAAGTACTTGAGGACAGGAAAAAAAAAAAAAAAAAGTATGTCTGGGCAAAAAAGTGTACCTAGGTTACATGCCAAAGACCAAAAGAGCTGTAAATAATTTTTTTCTTCTTATTCAAGTTTTGGTAGTTTTTCCTTTTATAGGACCCAATCAAGCTCTCATTAAATCAGTTTAGTGGGAGCTCTATCTTTTGTATGGCATACTAGAAAGCAAATACAAGTGTAACATATGAAGTAACGCAACTGGAGGACAGAAGAAGTGATGTATGAAGGATGGTAGAGGATTTGGCTGGATCTCTATCCCATGCACTTCCACATTCATGACATTGTAAGGATTGTATTTTCTTGCAAAGCTATAGAAATCCTGGAGAAAGAAAGAGAGAGCGAGACACAGAGGGAGAGAGAGAGGTATTTTCTTTGGTCATCTTTAGGACTCTGAACCACTTATTAGTCAGAAGGACTTTAATCTTGTGCTATTTCCCCAAAGGAGAGATGGTGCTTTATTACACGTTTTACTCTTGTTTTCCATAGCAAAGACCAAATGACCATGCCTAGAGGGAAATTCTGATGTGAGATGGAGTTTTAAAGAAGAGAATGGTGGGGACATAAATACATGAGACCTATTAAAGAAGAATCAATATGCTTTTTGTAAAAAGAAGCAATACTTCAGAAATTTATCGGTGTTTTTAAAAGAATTCAAGTTATATGTACAAGTAAGATCTAAGTGACAAAATTTTGAAATTCAAAAAGGCAAAGCCCAGTGTAAAAAATCTGTTAAAGAAACTAAGTTGCCATGAGATAAGAGGGAAGGTTCTCACCTGAATAATAAATAAACAAAATTTAAAAAACCAAAGAAAATAGAGGGTGAGGCATAGACAGACAATTTTCATAGTAGTATGAGGCCAGCAGTAGCAGCTCACGAAGATCTGTGATACAGCCCACACAATTTGTAGTAATCAAAGAAACTAGATTACTAAAGTTAGTGGAAAAAAATCCCTAACTGGAGAGTCGTGGAATAATGTTACAGTACCAAGTGAAGGAGCAATAAAATGGCAGATGAACTTCATTGTAGATAAAAGTTAAGATATACTTGTGAAGAACAAAAACTCTCATTTTACCTATGCATACAGAGATTCCAAGATGACTATTGCCATTTGGTAATAGAATAGATTGTTTTATGAAACAGCAGATCAATGCTCACTTGCAGTTAAAAAAGTCAGCTAAACATTGTGAATATTTAAGAGAGAGGTGGACAACAAATCAGGAAATTACATGGTGTTTCTGTATCTTGAATACTGAATACAATTCTTCCCTTTCCCTCCCCAAAATACATAACAGAAATAGTAAAAATACAGAGAAGGCAACAAGGACTGTAAAAATCTGGACTAGAGTCTAGAGATAAGGGAGGTTAAAAAGCTACAAAATTTAAGATCAATAAAATATGCGATACAGCAGCATAAAAATACACTGAAGGTGGATTTTTAACCCCATTACTGCCTCAGAACAAAGCACTGCAAACTGCTGGAAGCTGAGGAAGTAGTCTGGAGAAGTATTATGATGTGAGTGCCTTGTTCTTACATTCTGTCTTGGGTTCCACTGCCGGTCACTGTCAGAAATAAGATACAGAGTCAAAGGGACTTTGGGTATTAATGAACTTAATAAAAAAAGGTTTTATATTTAATGATGATTTTGCTTAATGAAATGACCAAAAGGAATCCCTCCTTCACATCAAGGTTGCATGTGAACACAAAGAAAAGGAGATGTTAAAGTTTTAAGAAAAACTGTTTTAATGGCTTACTATATTTTGTCCCTAAGGAACATTTTCATTCTCTAATTCATCTTTAGTCTCCAAAGATATATTACACACAAATTCACCTCAGCAAAATATACAGGCAGAAAAAGTTTCTTCTTGCTTTCTTCTTCCTTCCTTAAACTGCTTTATTTCCATCACCATTCCTACTTCCTGCAATACACTGCCTTAGCTTCCACCTCCCAGTTCCCACAGATAGGAATTTGTAGATGAAGGCTGTGATGGACATTGGATAGGCAATTGGAAAATATGTTCAATTAAGTCTAATGAGGAAACATGATCTAGCCTTTCTCTCAGTTAAAAAACCAACCAAACAACAAAAAAACCCACACAGAAAACCAAAAGCAAACACCCAACTGGTTCTCAAGTTTGAATGTACAGGGATTAGTCTACATTCAACATCTATTTTTAAACACTTAAAAAACCAACTTTTATAGGTACATCATTTATTAGACTTGTTGAAAGGATGATCTTGCCATTGCTCTTGGTTCAAAATCTCTCTTCCAGCCTGCTAGGAACAGGTTGTGAAGCCTCAAAAGTATGAGGTTTTTTTAAAAGCTAAGTTGGCTTTCTTTGTTGCCTCCCTGGTAATAAAGAGTTGATAAAGAATATAGTGATTCTATTTTAAATATAATAGTAATAGTGTTTGTTTTGATCCTTTAGCATTCACTTTTTCCTCTGCAATCAAGAAAGCTCAGATTCAGGCATAAGTCAAGTGCCAGGTAGCGTATTTCCTCCCACCTGAAGTTAAAGACTAAGAGCAAGCAAGGCAGCTTTCTTGATATTCACTAGCTTTCAATCGCCATCAACACTGCACAGCAGCTCCATTCCAACAGCACCAAGTAATGGCAAAGGTCGGCAAACCAAGGAGACCACATTTCCAGAGGCTGGAGCGTCCAGACTATGGGTCATACATGCAAACTGCCGGAAAATGAGAGGATGTAATCTAAGTATTTCTCTACAAATTATGCCGATAGGAGCCAGGTTCAAAGCAAAAAGAGGCAGCTCCTTATATTATAGGTAACAAACTCCTGGAACCTCTTAACAAAGAACATTATGGCTGTTAGAAGTTTGTGGGCTCAAGGGAAGACTGAGGAAATGGAAGTGCAATCTCTTGAGGGTTACTAAGTAGACATAAACCTAAAACTGACAGGGCTGAGCTGAAAAAAAAATTAAAAGCAGGAACGTCAATGAAGTTTTATACATTTATGCTCTGATCTTATGCTTTGTTAGGGAACAACTCATTTTTTGAAACAAGACACTGGGCAAAACAGCCTTTTGGTCTGAACACATTTTCATATGCATCAAAACTCCTTTTGCACACATCTTTGTGTTATGGTAAACGTGAGGGATCTTCCCTCCCAAAGGAAGAGAGGTATGCTCCCCTAAAGTAAGTGCATACAGGGGCTGCCACTGTAAAATGGTCTACTCGAGCTTACTCTTCCATAACCTGTTTGTGTCCACATCCTTCGATTTATCTTTGTGCTGGTTTTGGCTGGGATAGAGTTAATTTTTTTCACAGTAGCTAGTATGGGGCTATGTTTTGGATTTGTGCTGAAAACAGTGGTGATAATACTGGGGGATGTTTTCGTTATTGCTGAGCAGTGCTTACACAGAGTCAAGGCTTTTTCTGCTTCTCACACCTCCCCACCAGCAAACAGGCTGAGGGTGCACAAGACTTTGGGAGGGGACACAGCTGGGACAGCTGACCCCAATTGACCAAAGGGATATTCCACACCATATGACATCAT
>NW_009227362.1:13542-15641 GCF_000690835.1 Fulmarus glacialis | reverse complement strand
TTTTGCTTGCCCTAATAACCTGTCTTCATCTCAACCCACGAGTTTTCTCACTCTTACCCTTCTGATTCTCTTCCCTCATCCCACCAGGGGGAGTGAGCGAGTGGTTGTGTGGTGCTTAGTTGCCAGCTGGGGTTAAACCACAACAATCTTCTTCTCTTTGCTTACAAGAAGTGCTTGTGGTTTCAAAGTTTACTTTTCAACTAAACCCATGTCACTGTAGATAAGAATTAGCCGTTAATTTTACTATTACAGATAGATAACAATATTTCTTATTTTTATTAACTTGCTCTTATTTCTTTAGCTAGCTTGTGTCGTGGTTTAACCTGGCAGGCAGCCAAATACCACGCAGCCGCTCACTCCCCAGTGGGACGGGGAGAGAATCAGAAGGGTAAGAGTGAGAAAAACTCGTGAGTTGAGATAAAGACAGTTTAATAAAACAGAAAAGGGAGAATAATAATGATAATGATAAAATATACAAAATAAGTGATGCACAATGCAATTGCTCACCACCCGCGCTGACCGATAACCAGGTAGCGATCGGTACTTCCTGGATCACGCCTACCATTCATATACTGAGCATGATGTCACATGGTATGGAATACCCCATTAGCCAGCTGAGCTGGCTGTCTTGATTATGTTCCTTCCCATCTCGTGTACCTAGCTCAGTCAGTAGGCATGGGAGCTGTCCTTGGACTAGGAGGGTACTTAGCAACAACTGAAAACATCAGTGTGTTATCAACATTCTCCTCATAGTAAATCCAAAACACAGCACTAGGAAGAAATTTAACCCTATCCCAGCCGAAACAAGGACAGTATCCACCCCTTATTCTATACCATTCACGTCATGCCTAGGTCTCACATTTTTTTTTCAATACATTTCAATTAATCACCACTATCTTTCTTTCCGAAACCAGGACAGCTTGTTTGCCATACTAGTTATCTGCGAATATAAGCATTTTTAACAAGCCTTATGCCACCCTGCCAGAGCAGCAAGGCCAGGTGAGCAGCCTGGTAAAGCCCTCTAGCAGAGACGCATGCGCAACGACAAAAGTAGCTCATTGATTCAGTTGCTTCCTAGAACACCATCAGCTACACAGGCACAGGAGCCTTTTCCCAGGACTTCAGCTTATGTAGTACAGTATGGCCATCAGCAGTGTGATTGTAATTTTCTCAGACTGTAATCCAACCTTGGCAGCAGAACTTTGCAGCACAAATCTTGTCCAAATATACTCAAGAAAACCACTACAAATATACAGGACTAGGATAAATCACATTGCCAAGTTAGCCTTGGGCTAAAGCAATAACTTAAAGTGTAAGTTTATTTCAGTTTAAAAATAAAACCTCTAACCTCTTAATAAATTACTGTCAAGCAGCAAGGGAAAGTGGTATTCTGATCTTAAACTGTTTCCAAAGGATGCTTTGAAAGCTTTCACAAAGCCCACAATGAAACCATCCAAATGACTTTTCTGTGACTGTTGAATCAGATGCTTTTATTCCCCCTCCCCCCACCCCCAATATTTAATTATCAGTTTAGCAGGTGTCTACAGTAGTTTTTCCTCAGGTTTTACCCATGGTACATCGCTTGTCAAAGTTACACCAAAACATTTTCCGACCTGTAGACAACTGGACTTCTTACAGTTTCTTTAAAGGAAAAGATGACTGTGAATGCTTTGCTTTAAGTTGAAGACAAAAGTTTAGAGCTGGGGGAATTGTTGTTTTAGGAGCAGTCCAGAGGAAGTTATTTATGTGAACAGAAACTCACTTATCTTTGTGATGAGTACACAACATCACCTCAAATAACTTTTACTAGAAGATGATTTCATCAAATTAAGAGATTTTTTTTCAGAACAATCTGCATGCAAACTAATAGGCTGAAGGAGTAGCATGGCTTAATTACAATTTAAAAAAAAAAAAATTTAAAATTACTTTTAAGCTTGAATTACAACTCTTCTCAGATCCATCTATTTTCTTATCAGTTCAAAACTAAGATGTTGTGGCCTCAAAGTTTCTTTAGAATGAGCTTTAAACGATGTCTGTGCAACAGCCATTTCAAGGCAGCTTCATCACTTTCGGTGGAATGCCAGCAGATCAGCAGGGTG
>NW_009227362.1:0-13508 GCF_000690835.1 Fulmarus glacialis | reverse complement strand
AGTATGAAGCCTATCCTAGGGGCACTTAACGGGTTAAAAACCACTGCAATATGCATTAAGCACGTTTCAACTCAGCAGGGTGCCAGTCTAAGATGTCCTCAAAGACTAATTTGATAGATATTACGCCATATGCTGCTGCAAGTAGTTAGTAATAAAGAAAGTAAAAATTTTATGGATGAACAAAATAGGAGCTCTTATGGATGGAGTGTTTTTAAATCAGGTGTATAATTTACCTACCGTCAGACCACATGTAGAGTGCATTACTCAATTGAACTTACAAGCAGATAGGAAGGCAGTTTCTTTTAATAAGCACTTCTTCAACTTATTGGCTCTACAATTACTTGCACCAATTACCAGCAGCTGCTGCCTGTTTGGTGTTTTATCTTAGACAAGGAGTTACATTAGTTTCTAATCAACAAACCATTCAAGGACTCTTTAAAAATATTTAAATTTAATTTCCCCATTTATTTTGAATTAACTGAAATACTGGATATTTTCATTGTAGTACTTTGATTCTTCTTACATTCTTCTCCAAACATAGATTTATTGTTGTAACATTAATTTTATAAATTCTATAAATCCAAGAATATACATCATAAAATATTTGATACAGACATATATGCCTTCAGTATATGCAGCATCAGTATTGGCCTTATTAACCATATATGGCAGTAAATATACAGTTGATTGTTACTGCTTTTAAAAAACATTAAGCTTACCATAGAATGTATGATCCTCCAAGATCTTTAAGACTTGTTCAAGTCTTTCAACTTTATTTATTATTTACCTGTCTGACTCATATTTAATAGGGCACTGGCTAATGTACCAAGATAACAATTATCAGATAAAGCATTTTAGTATTTTTTTTAAACAAATGAAGATACTCTTTGGTATGGGAAGGAAGGATTTTTTTTTTTCCTTTATCTCCAGATTTTCAAGCAACTTAACGACACTTGAAAAACACCTTCCTGTAACATGAAAACTGGTATTTCTTTTGTAGGTTTTCTTCCCAAATATCTCAATGGAAGAAACACAATAAAACAAATAATTTAAAACTCTAAGCAGCAGAAGTAGCTGAAAAACTAAGATGTACTGTAATACCAGACTCAGTTTTTGCAAATAAAAGTAATGATTAAATAAAAACCAGGGTGTCTGCTAAGTTATTCCAACTGAGGCCTTGTCTAAATTACAGAATTGCCACCTCTGCTGTTACACTAGAGGATTCTACCAACATAGAGTACAATGAACTCTTAAGATACTTCCTAGTAGTCTATACCTATTCCTTCCTATGCCACCTTCCCCGCAAAAAATAAATGAGACAGGCAAGCTTATGCAGATCTGGTGCAATTTAAGAGGCTGCAGTGTACAGCTGTTGTTCAGGAACAACAGAGGCTGTTGTTTTGGAAACAGTCATCTTCATGGCAAGTTCCCGGGAAAAGTCTGCCTTTCCAGGGAGCAAACTATGTTTACTACAAAGAGAACAGTCAGATAAAAATAAAAACCACAACAAAAGCAACCAAAGAAAAACATCTTTTGCATTTAAATTCTTTTATCAACCATCACACTTTTTGAGTTTGTCTTCTCAGGTATGGGGTCATCCTTCATACTATACATGAGCAGCACGCTAGGAAGCTTAAAATCTGAACAGATGCTATTGGGATAGGTACCATTAGTGCTCAATCCACTTTAGAGGGAACGTCAATCACCACAAGAGAGTTAGCCAAAAAAACCCTGAACCAATCCAAAAGGTTTCTCTATAAAAGGTAAAGAGAACTACTTGGGAAATTTTAGAGCAAAATTTTCAGAACCAATACAGTCAGGAGAAACTTTCAGTAACATGATGATGCAATTTAACAGATAAATGCTTGTGTATAGCCTCAGTTAGTTAAATCCCATCTGTAGAAATCTTGCAATGCTAGCCATCTTCAGGGCAATATCACGATTCCAGGTCTAACGCTCAGGAAAGAGAAGATGCCAATTCAGTGATGTCTCTCAAATCTATTGGTACAAAGTGATATAAGCCCAAAACCAGTAAAAATATTTCAGTTGCCCATTCATAGGGAGTTTGTTATAGACATACATTGCAGCTGTTTGAGGGAAACAAAGAAAAACCTTTCTTCTTCCTAATTTTCTGAAATTATGCATCAGAGCATGCAAATCCTGCTCTACTTAGATGTAATTATTTTACAGAAGGTGCAGCCTTCTTATTTCATATTATTATCTGTTAAAAAGAAATAATCAAGACTGCTAAAAACCCCAGTAAATTCCTTAAGAGAGGCCGCAGGATCAACGAACACCTTGTAATAAAGAAGTCCTCAGGATATTACAACTATTTTCAGAAGCCAGGGCCAGAGGTGTCTTTTAGTATACTGGACCCAAACATGGACTTCAAACTGTAATCACAGAATAATTTAGGTTGCAAGAAATACTTGGAAGTCATCTGATCCAACCCTTACACTCCCCAAAGCAAGGTCAACTTCAGAGTTGGTCTTGAATCAAATTGTGCTGAAAATGGCAACAGAAAGTGGGAAAATTAGTCTGCAAATGAAGACATTTATTTAGAAACTTTGTAGTGAGTATCACTTGAAAACAAGTGATGAATCACCGTTACATGTCTCAGTAGTTACTACTTCCTTGTTCTTTTTCTCCAAAGCATGCTAAAGAAAAAGCTGTGGAGAGAGGAGGCTTTTCTAGGATTTTACTAAACACAAGTAAATAGTCAGGCCTTCTTCACTCTTCCAAAAAGAAAAATTGCCATTTTCCACAGAAGAGGAAGGTCCTGCCCTCTCTCTACCATAGACTTTAAATTTAGTTTCTTCATCGCACTACCAGTGTATTAAAGCCGCCTATTAAAGCCACAAAACATTTTGCTATGAAAGTTTAGAAACAAACACATTCATATTTTTATTGCAAATTTCTTTAACTCATGCAGTTAACTTACAAATTATCCATCTTTCAATGTGATCTCTCACAGCTGGGAAAATCTAACCCTCTCAGGACTCAATCAGGTATTCACATCAATTTGTTTAATTAACACTAAGCTTAATATCTCTCTTAATTATGACTGCAAACACTTTCTTAAAACAAATCAAACTAAGTTACAAAACCAAAACAAAGAAATCTTACACCATGTAAAAATGACTCACATAAATCTTTGAGAAGATTAATTCAAAGCCTCTTAGGCATTTTGAATGGAGAAAAAGCAGAAGATCCATAAAACCTGAGGTTCAAACACCAGAAGGGACTGCTCAAGTTATCTGCTTGTATCCCTTCAAGGTATGAGTAGTACACCAGCTTATCATGTGCCCCTAATTTATATAAGATCTTTTTCCTCTCTTCCCATGGATTCCCCATGCATCTCCCTCCCTCCTCCGCCCCCCGCCCAGTGTACATGAGGGACCATATACTATTCTTGGACAAATACACTACACACAGTTCTCAAGTGTTTCTTGAAAGAAAGGTGGTCCATTACATTAGCAAACTAAGGTCACCATATATATATTTTGCTGTTCGTAATTTAAATTCCACCCAGTCTTCTGATAATATCCTGAAGAATGACATTATTTAAACACACACACACTATTATCCTGCAGAACACATGATGTTAAAAGACACCAGGATTGTAACTGCTGTTTTTTCTAACTGACACATTAAGGTGTTCAAAAAATTGCTCAAGGATCTTACCCTCTCTCTGGATCAAATCTATAAAATGCAAAGCACTCATTATGCACAATCCTCTAAGCACATTAGTCATCCTTGGGAATATATGTTTACCACATAATGAATTTCAGACATGTCTATAATTACAAAAATTATTGTTGTTTTAGAGCTATGCTTGGAGAGAATGTGAGGATTATGTAAACAAAAGGAAATATAAAAATATGGTATCGCTGATGTCACTAATCTCTCATAGTTCTATAGCACTGCCTGGACATTGATATGCACCTTATTGCATAACATACTTTTTATTCAATTATTTACAGTACAGATACAGTATAGTTAGTTTTATGCCTTTAAGTGTTATGTCTTTCTTACAGAAAATTTTGCCATCTGAAAGGGGCTTGTAGTCAAAAAACCAGTTAGGCTTAAAGTAACTGTATCATGCCCAATACAAATATCAGTTTGAAAATAAAAGCATTAGACCTTGCTCTTGAGCATGGACAGCTATGTGTTTAACTAATCAAGGACCCTCATTCTGCAAACTCTTTGCCTGCCATACTTCCAGTGACCTCTGAAAGGGTCAGTAAGCAGGAACATCTGAAGCTATAGCAATAGAAACTATTTCCTAGCTTATTTAAAGTATTTTCCTGCAGAATATCAAAGGCATACTAACATGTTTTCAAAATCAAAATCCATTTTGATTACCTCAATCAAGAAACAAAATTCAAAAATGACCAAGGCATCCAACGGGTACAACAACACTGGCAACTCCATTATCCTAAAATCGGAATATTCACCATGACAGCAATAAAGCCTTATTTTCAGTTATTCACACAAATTTATTTGTCTCTTCCTAGATTAAGATATTATCTTCACTGCTCATCTAATAAGACAAATTTGAAATCTTCTAAAACAGGTAAGTATCCCATTCAGTTCTCCGTCATAAAACTTAAGACTCGGGTTCCCAGAAGTACCAGAGCTCCTCAGACAAACTCCCAAGCTACTAAAAAAAACCCCCTCAAACCAAGCCCAAAAAGAAGTCCTTCTACTTAGTACGATGGACACTAGTGTTGAGGCCACATGAGAGAAAACAGATTCAGAACTCTCTCTTGTATTTCTCAGTGAATTTGACTTAGGACTTGTAAGATCAAGTCTACTGGATCTCATTAAATAACTATGCTCTCGAAGAAAGAATAAAAATATGGATGAATGGAAAAGGAATATCCAGGTTTAAAGAAAGTTTCTGTTCCTTTCCTACAAGCTCTTTAAAAACACAGATCTCGGATTCCTCAAGGAAAGAAAAAAACCAAAACAACAAACTACACAGCTCTTAAGTAAAGAAAATATGTTTCTGCATGAACTTTTTAACAAAAATAGCAGAAATTGAATGGTTATTTCTTACATGTCAAGCACATTCTTTTCTTTATAGAATGGTAGATCTACAGTTGCAATTCATGTAAGCATGCCCAAAAAGGCTTTAACTAGTTAAGGTGGGCACCACAGGATTCACTGCTGGACAGTCATATGAGAAATGGCCACTCTCCAGTTATGTCCAGTATCTACACAAACCAATATCCAAGAGCAGCTAAGGGCAACACTGTAAATGCAAGATAAGGAAATGAAATAAGTTTTTAACTATTTTTGTCAAACCAGAATATACAGACTTTGGCACTTAGTTAAATTTACCATTAATTTTTTTTTTTTTTTTAATAATAGCACACCTCTTCTTTTTAAGCACACATCTGAGATTCTTCTCATTGCTAGATATAGTAATACCTATTGTAGACATATTTAATAAGGTTAGCTTTACTGAGAAAGATTTTACTCTTTAAAATGAGAGCTTTTTAATACAATGGAAAATTTTCTTCTAAAAACCGGAATTAATGTGCACTGCACATAATGTGTTGTAAAACAGGCAGTGCATCATTATCACCTCCTACTCAGAGCCATTTTAACTATAATCTCAGTATTTGGGTAGCTCAGCTAATTAACAACCTAGTATTACTGTAAAGATGAGATTGTCACGTTATTTCAAGTGGTTTTTAACAGTCTTTGAACACTAACTACTAAATTTGTTAACCGTTTGCACTATTTTAAGAAGAAAAAATTATATAATTTTTCAAAAGTCCAGAAACTGAGAAGATATGTAATCTGATTAAAAACTACATTTACATTTATATAAAGTTTTTTGTTTTGTTTTTTAATAAACACATTGGGCCATCTCTATAGACTGCTTGCGTTAATTGATTCTGGGGTTAGAACACCAGCATTTCTGACATTTCCTCTCCTTACCATTCCAAGTTGTGGCCTCATTTCAACTAACACCGAAAACACAAAAGCAACAGTAGAAAAGTCTATTTCTTTATCAGTGTATGTGTACATTGAACAACAAATCCAGGGATAGTCAAGCAACAAGGTTCAAAATCGTTATCTGAGCAGTCATAAAAAAAACCCCAAACCATTATAAGAAAGCACAAGGCAGCTAGAATTACAACTTTTTTTCATACCCACATAGTCAAATAATGGCATAATTTCCTCGCTGCTCAGTGACACCAATATTTTCAAACAAAAGGAACAGGTATGATTTCACTCACAAGCTGTTCAAAACAATTAAGTCACTGGATTTAAGATTTTATGCATTCAAGATAGTACACTGGGTTTTAGATATCTGCATTGTTTTATGATTAGTGCCTACTATGTAGCCCCTGTATCTTGTAGAGTTCCTTCCTCAAACATGACCTTAGCAACACTACTTACCGCATCATCTTTTCTAGTTGTGGTCAGAGCTATTTTACCAAAACAAATCCTCTGTAAATACAGAAGTTAATTGAATTAGTGGGAGGAGTGTTTGTCCTTTTTTGTTTCTCAAATATAATTTTGAATAGAGGTAGAAAGTTAAGAGGTAGAGATTCCTGCTTTGTCAGAAGAATCTTAAGTCTCAGACATCTGAATGGGCATGGAATTCCTGAAACGTCATCGAATGGTGTTTTCTCTGGTGAAGTATACTCAGACCATAACATGTTTTTCTCTAGTACAGCATCACAAAAGCCAACCATCACCTCTCATTTAAAAATATCTAAATGACTGAAGTCCCATTTTAAACCAGCAAAATCCCTTGAGTTAAATACTGAATTACTATCACATGTGTTCAGTGCACAGGTTTATTAAAGAGAAAAGGAAGAAGGTAGCATTGAAAAGTACTTTCATAAATGTACCTTAAAAATAACAGAAACACAACCTCTTGTATCAACATACAGAATGCGTTTAAAATACCTTGCCTGCTTTCACCATATTTGATTAAAGTATAAGTAGTCTGAAGTAGAAATAAGATACAAATGTTAAAGAAAACGGAGTACCAAGAATGCAACTGAAAATCTTCGCCTCTGAAATACAAGTTATCCTCCAGTCAGCATATTTTTAACCCTAAACTAGGATTTTTTCCTCCTAATCTTGTGTAACAAAAATTGCCACATGAAATGATAACATTAATTGAGCGCTGTATTAGGTGAGAAGTTTATGATAGTTAACCTTTCCAACATTCACATGCACAAATCAATGAAAAGCAAATTATTCATCAGAAAGCTGAATGTGAAAGAGATTTTCAAAGTAGCTACCAAACAGGTACAGAAGGGAAAGCAGTGCATCAAACAACCCAGAATTCTGATGCTATGGGTAAGAAAGATGATGAAAGAACTACATAACGTTTTTGAGAACCAAAAATTAGGAGGAGAGTGGTTTTGCAATCAGAGTTTTCAAAACAGAGTTACATGGTCTGCTAAAACAGACACACACACAGACCAGACAATTCAATGCAATATTAGACTGCTTATGGAATAAACAGGATAACACTTAAGTATAATTTAGGAATTATTCATCAGAACTATTCTCAATTCTTTTGTAAGAACTGCTTAGAGGATTTAGAGTAGATATTCCATGCAACCATATATGCAGCATCTAGTCAGCAACCCATTCTTTAAAATGTTTACATCAGACTTTCATAGGCTAGAAAAGGAACCTGGAAGAATGAAGTACAGTTGACCCAATTCTTCATTTGAGTTGTACTCTATATATGTATATTGGGGCTAATTGGATATAAAATTATGGACTGATAGGAGTGAACTATGAAGTGTTACACACAATGCTTTTTCTGGCAGTATTATAGTGTATCTGATAAAAGCTCATATACACAATCTACTTATTGATGAAATGTACAAGGGACTGACAATACCGAGAACTCTTCCAAATTAAAATAAAAAATTAGTTTAATTTGGAGCTAAGTGTGAAAAACCTATTCATTTATCACTTTACTTCGTGAAAGGTGGTAGAAGTGAAAAGCCTAATAAATTTCTCTTAAGTAAAATAAAGGACTGTATTAGTATTTATTTGTTCATCCTACAGATTGTTTTGTATTGCAGGATAATTGTGGGATTATAATTTCCACTCAAAGGAGAAATGCATTTATTTGTTACCATTGCATCAGAGTATTATTCTGTACTGTTCTGCATTAGCAGAATTTCATCCAGCCTACAATACAGTCAGACAGAAGTTCATTTTATAAAATCATATTTTAATCTCCTGCATTGATTTCTCAACTCACCATATACAATTTGTCTCATTACTTACTCCTGTTTGACTGCAGCAACTTCCTGAAAGGCCAAGTGTAGGCACCTGAAGACACAATTCTATTTCTAACTGCAGGGAACATCTGTTAAAACCTGGACTACAAAAGTCGCAGTCATCACATCTAGAGATCCCCTTTTTCCCGTCACCATCACCCTTCCCGTTTCCATGCTGATTAACCAAGACTCATATCTTACAGTTTTCCACATTGTGTCTGCTTTTGAAATATCACAAAGTCTAGATTTCTCAGGCCTATTATCATGTTTTCCAGAATGGTTTCAGGGCTGACTCTGCTTTCAAAAGATGACATTTTTCCTGATTAGAATTATGCAGAATTCCAGAATACACTAAAACCAGCAGCAGTTCACTTCTATGTAACTCTTTCTATATTCTGTACCTACAAACAGGGCCTTTCTGAACACAACAGCATTTGTGTTCTTAAGGCAAAATAAATTGCAAAAAGCACAATGGAAGGCTCTCTAAAGACTTCGTTGCTGAAGTAATTATTCAAAACACATCCCGTTGCCAATTCTGCAGAGCAGAATAGCACTGCACTCCCTACCTTCCCCTCCTCCCCTGAGCTACAGATATTGATTGCAAAATTGACATTAATAATGCAAAGAATAAAATATTCAAGAAGGAAAGAGAGGGTTAAGCTCCTGAATTTAGAAAGTGCCCTAAACTTCTAATGGAGTCAAATAAAACAACAAAAAAGTAGTCTTTAGGAACCATGCAAAACAAAACAAAAAAAAAAAGAAAAAAAATAGGAGGTATTCTGCTTCCCCATATAAATATTACATATATCCAAATTTGTCCAGGACTAGATCCTGCAAGAACTAAAAGAACCAGTCTCATTGTGACACATGCAAGTAAAAATTTACTGAGTGATAAAACTCACTCAAATTAAGGAAGTTAATACTGCTCATTTGTAGAATCCAAGAAACTGTGCCTTTTTAGCTGCAAATTTTTGGTTCCTTTAAGTGCCCTTATTCCAAATGAAAAGCTTTCATGTGAGGAATTTCTTTTACATTGTGATATCATAAACCATCTAATTGTCAAAATCACTTTATAGGAAACAACTGAGCTTGTAAATTTAGCATGGTAAGAACAAAGTGCTAAAGTTGCATTCACTCAGCATATACTTAGCCATAGATATAACAACTATAATATATAATTGTTCTTAACTTTAGAAGACAGAAAGTTATGTCACATTTTGTCCATTTTAATAAATCTGTTAAATTTTTTTTTTAAATTTTCTGTTAACCTAAAGTCACAAGGATATCAGATTCTGAAACATTCTGAATTTTTTCTGACTTTATATACCCATAAAAGTATTTAATCATGTTATTGTGCACCATTACTGAGTGCACAAGTACTGAGATACGCATTTGGGCTACATACAATTATAGGAACCTTATTTCTACAACAACCACTCTTTAATAGAGCCTCTGTCTTCTTTTAGTCTTAAAGCTACATTCAGGAGCTCATTTGTATCTTATAGGCATTAAGGGGGGGAAGAAAAAAAAAAAAAAAGCATCAGGTACATTACCCAAATGATGCTATTGGAGGTGTAGCTACCAGGAAAGCAACACCAACAGAGAAAGAGCTTTCCTCCAGGCACAGTGGGCCATCACCTCATAGACACACCGCTGAGAGGAGGCAGCACAAGCAGTCCCCTCAATTCAGTTCCTGAGGCTTGTAACTCAGCTTGGAGACAAAACACAGCTCCTTCTGCTATCCCTCCTTCTCAGAACACTCTTGATGAATTTAGCTGAAAAGCTTCGGGACACATTTTTCCCCTGTCTTTCAATAGTTTACTTGTGAAGACTGCTTGGTTTTAAACCAAACTCTTCCCAGCTGAGGTGTGCTAATTGCTGCTGGATGAACAATACTCAGCTGATACCTGGGTCTCTGATGCAATTTACCTGTGCAGTCAGGTGCTACAATCAGACATGCTGTTCTCCCCTTCCGTGTAACACCTGTAGATCCTTCACTTACATCACCTGTTCACAAAAACAGGAGCAGGAAAGTTTTCCTTCAAAAACCCATAGGAATACAAATTCATTCCTAATGTGACTGTACTGAGTGTGATGTAATTATATGAGATGTAATCCAGTGTCTTTGCTGTCATTGGATTTCAGACTTCCCAGTAGGACTTTAAGAAAAGTAGTGAGATACTATCCAGTATTTTAAAAAAAAAAAAAAGAAAAAAAAAAAGGAATCTGGCTTTATGCCATAATAGCTGTCTTCATTCTCAGTAAGAACTTGGTCCGTCATATACAAAGCACCCTTTAGTAACTCTATAATCAGGATGGATAAATTCATGTTCTATGCTACATAGAAGGGAAAAGACAAAAGTCAATGCACATAGAAATATCAACTTGTTAAAAAACTGGACAAATTGCTTTCACTTGTGCCATTCACAATCCACCCTCTCCAAATACACAAAAGTGTTATATGTAAAAATATGCTTCTGATATAAGCCACAAAATAATTTTATTCCGTCCACGGAAAGGAAGGGAATTTTGGAGAGGTTTATTGCACTTGGGAATGATTGTTGAAGTTTATTTAAAGCTGCATTCCTAGAACAACTTTTAATTATCCAGTATGCACTGGATAATGAGATAAGGGTTGCAAGATTAATATTGTTCAAATAAAAATAAAGGAAAACACCTAGATGCAACAATTTCATATCTACAGTGGCAAATGTAATATTCATCCTTAACACAGAAAGCAGATATCCTTAATATTGAAATACATTCAACTCTGATGTCTCTCCTTAAAGGGCACCTCATTCTGAGAGGTGTCATTGAAAGCATTGATACCAGTTCCTGAGGTGAGGTACTACACGAGACATAATGTAGCTTTTCCTCTTTCAAGAAGATGAAACCTTGCATAGTCACACATACTCAAACCTCTCATCTTAAATAGCTACCTACATCCAGGTTACTTCTTCTCTAATTAAAAAAAAACAACGATTCTGCAGGCCACTTCTTGTCTGCATCACCAAAATCAACTTACTATTCTCCTTCACGCACTAGAAATAGCAGAATAATTAAATTGTTTATGCTCATAATTAGTTTTTAAAATAACACTGCAAATCTAGATGCCAGACAGGAAAGAACAAAGTAGGCCATTAACATTTCAGATATTCTCCAAGCAATACTATTATTTTCTCACAAGGTATTCACGTCCATTTGCGCCTCCCTAAGGTAAGCAATATATACTAAACAGCTCAACAAAGTAAAGACCCGTATATTACAAGGAGGAGATTAAAAAGTGAAGTACATTGCTTCCTCCAAAATATTTTTAACTCTACGTAAGCAGCGATAAACGTAGTTTTAATTTTACATTTGCCAACAGTGACACCTGCTGGAAAGCACCGTGCTCATATTTTCTGTCTTTTCAGACTCCTGTCATAATATGACAGCTTAACTTATGCTGCTATCATGTAATTCAGTTTGCACATACACGTGCAGTGGAGACACCTTTTATTACAAAAAGATTTAACTTTGTATCAAAGGTTGGAGTATTCTGAGGAACATTGGCATGCAATGGCTTTTTTAGTACTGTTTGGTATTTCAAATAAAAGCAAACATGAATCTTATTTGAGAGTATTAGATCAACAGGCTTCGAGAATTGCAGCAGAACTGGGACGGCAAAGATCTCTCGGTTCTTATTTATACTTTTTAAGTCATTCAAAATGAAATATTTCATGCAGAAAGTTGGGATGAGCTCAGTACAAAAGTTCTGCAACTATACATAATTATTTTGCTCAACTACACTGATGTAAAAAGCAACGATCCACATTAGCAAAAATACAAGTATTTTGGCTTCTAATAGTTGGAGACAATTGTGTAAATATTCACACAATTTTTTAAAGTAAAATACATGATATAAAGAATATCATTTTTGCACTAGTATTTATCCACTAAAGTAGTTAAGGTGTATTATCTTCTTTTCATACTGTTTTTAACACACAGAGTTCCATGCTATGTATGGATCTTATGCAAATACTCTTTGATTTCAAATGAGACTTTGCATACTAAGGAGTCTATTTTCCCATCAATGCAGAAGAGATTTACGCACATAAGTCCCATTACCATTAATGGGACTCACCCACATAAATCCCCTGCACATTGATAGACCCTTAGGATTTACATTGAAATGGGTCCTTTAGAGCCATTACAATGTCAACCTTTTGCCAGGATTTTGCGTATTAACAATACTAAGCAATACGTGGCAATCTTAATGTGTAAAATCCTAGCAAAAGGCACAACATAGAATTATATGAACAGAGCAAAAAAAAAAAAAAATCTTACTCTTATGCTATTTAAAGATGATCTCTAATTATTCTTTACCTGTCCATATTCCTACTGGTTGTTTTCCATCATTACTTTGCTTATTAAAAATCCTACCTTCTATTTTACATGACTATCCTCTTTCCATAACAAGCACTGCTCAAAATCTGCTCCAGAACATCTTAAACAAAAAAATTGTTTTTATTTTTCAGCTGAACAACTTTCCTTCCATTAACTTCCCTTTTAGCTGGTTACAATCTCTTAGCTTCCTTACTTTTTTTTTTAACTGATAAGCCTACACTATAAATGCAGTAGTGTAAAACCAGTGGTTTAACTGCAGCAAGTAAGAAAGCTAAATAGACTAAAACAGAATAGTAGCAGTAGTATATCAATTTGTATGCAGTGAAGCATAATTTCCAAAATACGCCACAGTATCACTCTGTCCCTCAAGGCTATAGGCAAGAAAAGCAAGGTCACCTACAATCCCACATGTGTTAAGAACAACCACATATCACCAAACTAAGCTAAAATGCCACTAGAAAAGCAACATTCATCACCTATGCTGTCAGAAATGCTTGAAACAGATCTATCTTCCATACACACAAAGGCAGTTCAACTCCTAACTCCTAATTTGGTGCCTAACTTTCCATAGATTCACATGAGTGCTTTGGTGTCTAAACAGAAATTAGAAACTAAAATATTTCTTCAGAACTTGGTCTACTAGTAACTTAACTGCTGAGCAATCTACTTTACATAATGACAAGCTCACATGGCTGTTTGCCCACCCCTCATTGCCCCTGTGACATAATCAAGAAACAGGAGGATATACTTGATGAATAAGAATATTTATTCCACTTGAAAAAAAAAAAAAACATATGTTTGATTCTTTATTGTTTATTCTTAAACTGTTTTTTATATATATATATA